>NW_026867779.1:0-109259 GCF_020745735.1 Hemiscyllium ocellatum
CCCAGGGGAGGGGAGAAGTTGAGAAGGAGAATCCTTCATGGTGTGAGAAACAGAACTCACTCACACATCAGCCTGAGACAAAGCTTGGAAACAAGAACAATTTATTACGGCCTTGCAAGTACCGGACGCCTCTGCAATAAAGCAAAAAATGCACACGAAAAGCAAAGCATGTAAGCATTCTTATTGAGTTTGCAAGTTGCGGAATCACGCCTCCCTCTTCCCATCCTATCATTAGCCGATTACCCACTTGTTTTTTTCCTCTCTCGTTATTTTCTTATCTGGCCATCCTGCTGTCCTTGTATGTCTACATTCTTTGTTCCTTGTTTGTTACAGCTTGGTTCTTTTATGCAGTTTCTCTTATCAAACTATAAGCTGTGTTGTGAAATGCCCCTACTGTTTTTTTTGGTCAACTATAACACTTTAAAGTTATTTCTTAGTTTTAAAACTATTTTGTAAGCAAAAACCTCTATATTCGTTAAAATCTTAGCCTTAAGTATGCTGCAGGAATCCTGCGACTGTTTTGAGTAGTGTTCCCCTTCCCCTCCATTCCGCCAACACCCTCCCCCTCTTGCAGAAACTACATCTTTAATCTCCACAATGGTAACCAGCTGGTTGTGGGAATTGAACCCACACTGTTGGCATCACTCTCCATTGCAAACTAACTCTCCATCCAACTGAGCTGACCAACCTCACTTCAGGGGGGCACACCCTGTACAACACAATTATAGCCAGTCTTCACTTCACTTCAATAGGAACCATGAGCAAGGCCATTAGGCCTGCTCGAGCCAGAAGGGAGGCCACGGGAAGCCAGTGAAGGAAATAGTCTCTCCATGTGTCCTTCCCAAACTGTGCTGGTGGAGAGAGCACATTGGGCCCACTATTTGTTTCCCTGTGACTGGCCTGCTCCACCTTGCAGTGAGAGACTAAAGGGAGAATCAAGCGGATTTCACTTCTCACACAGAGCCTGGAAGTCTAATCCGGAAAGGCTGATTCACTCTGAAACTCTCAGACGATGGATCACTCTTCAGATCAGTCCTGTCTCATCATAGCCAAGAGCTGGAAGATTACATTGAGGACATACGACCATCCAAAATAGGAATAGAAGCAGCCATCAGCGTCTCGAGCCTGCTCTACCATTGAATAGGATCATGACTGATTCAATGTTTGAATTGGACCTGAAACTCTGACAATACAGTGATAGAGAGAATCAAATTATTCTGCTATGAGGAATTGTCAGACAAGAGCTGTCTCCTTGTCCTTCATTAACACAAGGAGAAATCAGTTGTGGGGTTCAGGCTGTCTCTGGGATTTATACTATAAGGGACAAGCTATGGAAAGGGTGAGTTAAAGGGGCAAAAAGATAGCAAAGGGGCTGCTGCATAGTCTAACCCACAGATTTCACTGATTCCCTCTATCTTTACTTCCACGTTCCAGCTGTCTCTCCCACGTCTTTCCTTCAATCTACCTCTCCATATTCTGCACACCTCCATCCTTTCACATTGCCCTGCGAATTCCCTTCTTACATTTCTCTGCTTGGTTGTCACCTCACCATTTTTTTTAAAGGAATGCTTAATTGTTCAATATTTCCAAAATCAATATCTTTGTTCATCTCTCTGCATCTTTGTCTCAGCTCTGTAGGATCTTACTGTTCTTGTCTGTCGACCATTTTATCTGCATTGCAGTGGCACACCCACTCTCTCAGCTCTACCTCTCTGTTTTTGCAAATATCTGTCTGTTCCTATCCTATGCCTGTCCCTGGGATTTCTCTCCATCTTCCCTACTTTCTTTCTTTTCCTGCGTTTTCCATCCCTCTATCCCCACTTTCTTCCCATACCTGCTGACATTCTGTTTCGTCCCGAAGGATTTCACTCTCTATCTCGCGATCTCCGTCTACCTTTCTCTCACTCCCTCCCTTTCTCTGTCCTTCCATCGTTTTCTCCTTGCATTTTAGATTAGATTCCATTCTCTACATTGTGGCAATAGACCCTTTGGCCCAACAAGTCATCACCAACCCGGGAGTAACCCACCCAAACCCATTTCCCTCTAACTAATGCAACAAACCTTATGGGTAATTTAGCATGGCCAACTCACCTGACCTGCCCATCTTTGGATTGTAGGAGGAAAGCCATGCAGACACAGGGAGAATATGCAAACTCCACACAGAAAGTCGCCTGAGGCTAGAATCTAACCTGGGTCTCACATAATGTGAGGCAGCTGTGATAACCACTGAGCCACCATGCCGCCTTCACTTTTTTTTCCTCCATGAGCCCTCTGCTCTGTCCCCAGTGACTGGGGAGGCAGCATTGGGAAATCTTGGACTCAGTGACACAGGGTACTATACAGTTATAGAGTCATTGAGATGTACAGCATGGAAACAGACCCTTTGGTCCAATTCATCCATGCCATCCAAATATCCAAACCTCATCTAGTCCCATTTGAGAGTACTGGCCCATATCCCACTAAACCCTTCCTATTCATATACCCATTTAGATGCATTTTAAATGTACCAGCTTTGACTACGTTCTCTGGCAGCTCATTCCATACACGTGTAATCGTATGCGTGAAAAAGTTGCCCCTTAGGTCCCTTTTCTATCTTTTCCGCTCTCACTCTAAACCTATGCTCGCTCGTTTCTGGACTCCCCAACCCCAGATAGAAAACTTTCTCTATTTATCCTATCCATGCCCCTCATGACTTCATAAACTTCTGTAAGGTCACCTTTCAGTCTATGATGCTTCAGAGAAACATCACCTGTCTGTTCAGCCTCTCCCGCTAGCTCAAACTCTCCAACCATGGCTAAATCCTTGTCCATCTTTTCTGAACCCTTTCAAGTTTCACAACATCCTTCCGACAGGAAGGAGACCAGAATTGCAGATGATATTCGAAAAATGGCCTAATCAATGTCCTGTACAGCTGTAACATAACTCCCAATTCCTATACTCAATACTAACTAAAAAAAGGAAAGCATTCTTCACTATCCTATCTCACTGCAACTTTACTTTCAAGGAACTATGAACCTGCACTCCAAGGTCTCTTTATTGAGCAACACTCCCTAGGTCCTTACCATTAAGTGTATAAATCTTGCTATGATTTGCTTTTCCAAAATGCAGCCCTCACATTTATGTAAATTAAACTCCTTTTCCCAGCACTCAACCCATTGGCCCATTTGAACATGATCCCGTTGTACTCTGAGTTTACCTTCTTCACTGTCCATTACACCTCCAATTTTTGTTTCATTTGCAAACTTACTAACTGTCCCCCTCCTATGTTTACATACAAATCATTTATAAAAAAATGACAAAAAGTAGTGGACCCAGTACCGACCCATGTGACATTCCACTAGTCACAGGTCTCCAGTCTGAAAAGCAAACCTCCACCAACAACCTCTTTATTCTACGTTCGAGCCAGTTCTGTATCCAAATGATTAGTTCTCACTGTATTACATGAGATCTAACCTTGCTCATCAGCTTCCCATGGGGAGCCTGTTGAGCGCCTTACAGAAGTACATATAGATCATGTCCATCACTCTGTCCTCATCAATCCTCTTTGTTACTTCAATAAACTCTATCGAGTTCATGAGACATGATTTCCTATGCACAAAGCCATGCCGACTATCCCTAATCAGTCCTTGCCTTTCCAAATGCATGTAAGTCCTTTCCCTCAGGACAACAACTTGCCAGCACTGATGTCAGTCACACAGGTCTATAGTTCCCTGGCTTTTCCTTACCACCTTGCTAAAACAGTGGCACCGCGTTAGCCAACCTCCAGTCTTGTGGTACCTCACTCAGCAAGGGGCCCAGCAATCGCGTCCCTAGCTTTTCACAGAGTTCTACGATACACCTGATCAGGTCCTGGGATTTACCAATTTTATACATTTCAAGACATCCAGCACCTCCTCCTCTTTAATGTGGGCAATTTTCAAGATGTCACCATCTATTTCCTTACATTCTGTATCTTCCATGCCATTCTCCACAGTAAAAACTGATGCAAAATACATGTCTAATATCTTCCGCCATCTCCTGCGGTTCCACACATAGGCTGCTTTGCTGATCTTTGAGGGGCCATATTCTCTCCCCATTTACTCTTTTGCCCTTAATGTGTTTATAAGAACCCTTTGGATTATCCTTGGCACTATTTGCCAAAGCTATCTCATGTCCCTTTTTGTCCTCCTGATTTCCTTCTTAAGTATACTCCTACTGCCTTTCTACTCTTCTAAAGATTCACCTGATTTCTCCTGTCTATCCCTCACATATGTTTCCTTCTTTTTCTTAACCAAAACATCAATTTCTCTCATCATCCAGCATTCCCTACGTCTACTAGCTTTTCCTTTCACTCAAACAGGAATATACTGTCTCTGGAGGAGAAAGTGAGGTCTGCAGATGCTGGAGATCAGAGCTGAAAATGTGTTGCTGGAAAAGCGCAGCAGGTCAGGCAGCATCCAAGGAACAGGAAATTCGACGTTTCGTGCTTCCTGATGAAGGGCTTATGCCCGAAACGCCGTATACTGTCTCTGGAACCTTGTTATCTCATTTTTGAAGGCTTTCCATTTTCCAGCCATCCATTTTACCTTGATTCAGTGGGATCCACCTTTCCCTCCAATCTCACCCAGGTTTTACACACATTGTTATCCAAACTGGGGCGGTGGAGAAGAAGGGGTACGAAGTAACATTCTCTTTGAGAGTGTGCTCAGGATGACTGCAGACGGGGATCTTGATTTGAATTAATTTGGTCAGTCAAATGGTGAGTTAGCTGGAGGATGTGGTGCAGAGACTGAGGGGTGGTGAGTCTTCGAGGGGAAGGTGAGAGGGGGCAGTTACCATGCCCCTGAGTTCCTGAGGGAGAGAGTGGTCAGCAGGGATAGGGCTGAAGAAACTGAGTGGAGTGCTGCTCGATGGTGACATTTGGGGGAGGGTGAGGAGGGAGGCGAGAGGGAGGGGCTGTTGTAAGAGGGAGAGAGACAATTGGAAGAGGAGAGCACAGGACACAGAGTGTGAGACAGGGCCGAGACGTGGTCTCCACAGGAAGAATACTCAATGGGGCCATACTGTGGCAAATCCTGGGGAAATGGACAGGACCAGGACATTTAATAAGGAGCCCAAAGGACACCCATTGTGAGGTGAAGCTTCTGTAATTCTGGCATTGGGATCTTGCTGTGCCTTAAAGCAGTCAGTGCACACAGTCTCCTTTACCTCTGGCCGCAGGGAATCAGGCTCAGCACAATATTTGTGGTAGTAAACCATTCACGGGATGGGGGTGGGGGGCATACATAGTGAGGCAAATATTTGGGAGTGCAAAATATTTTGAGATAGGGCATAAATTTTGGGAGGGGAGTGAAAATTTGGGGCCAGATATTTTGGCGATATAAGGAGTTGGGAGGTTATTTTGTGGCTGTATATGAAATTGATTCGTCCATTGCATGCAATTCTCATCTCCCTGCTATAGGAACGGATGTTGTGAAAAATGAAAGGTTTCTGAAAGATTTACAAGGGTATTACGAGGTTTGGAATGTTTGCGGTGTAGGGAGGAGGCTGAATAGGCTGGGGTAATTTTCCCTGGAGCATCGGAGGCTGATGGATGACTTCATAATGGTTTAGAAAATCATGAGTGATTTTCTAAGGACACGATGAATAACAAACTTGTTTTCCCCAAGGCAGGGTAGTTCAAACTCAGACACAGGCTCAAGTTGAAATGAAAAAGATTTATAAGGAACTGAAGGGGCAGCTCTGTCATGCAGAGGATGGTGTGTGTATTGAACAAGCTACCAGAGGGAATGATGGAGGCAGATACAAATGACATTTAAAAGGCATCTGGATGGGAATACGAACAGGATAGATTCGGAGGGACATAGGCCAAGTGCTGGCCAATAGGACAAGATTAATTTAGGATATCTGGTCGCCATGGGCGAGTTAGATCAAAGGGTCTGTTCCTGTGCTGTACAAATATGACTCTATGACAAATATGGAGACATGCTGATACATTTCCAGGCAGAAGCAAACCTGAGGTGAGAATGCGTGTGAGAAACTATCGAGAGAGCTGGGAACAATGGAATAGTGAGTATTATCCCTTCAATCTGACCATGTCTTAACTCCTTTTTGTGTCTGTTGGAGTTTACGTTGTCTCTCTCAATTTCTGTCCTTCTTTCTCCCAGTCTCTTGTCCTTTCTCCCACCCTGTCGATCGTTCTCTCTCTCTCCGTCTCTATCTGTCTTTCTCTCTCTCCTTCTCTTTGTCTGTCCTTCTCTCTCTGACCCTGTTTCTCCATCCTCTCACTCTTTCTCTTTGTGTCATTTCTCCCTGTCTGTCTTTTTCTCACACTCTCCCTTTCTCGCTGTCTCTTCTTCATCTGTGTGTATCTCCATATCAGTATCTCTGTGCAATGCTGTCTCTGTTGTCTTGGGACTGAATCCTGTTTGTCCTCACTTTTTCTCTGTCTATCCACCTTGAGTTTAAAATGATAAAATGCCACCCTCCACTGGACATTCCACATCAATTCGCAAACAGCAGATTTTGTTTGGGAGAAAATATCAAAGTCTGTGTTCTCTGACATTGCAAAATAAAAACTGAAAGTATTGCCGATGTTATAAATCAGAAGCAAAAAGAGAAGGTGCTGGAAAAGCTCAGCAAGTCTGGCAGCATTTGTGAAGAAAACTCAATAGTTAACCTTTCAGGTCTGGTGCACTCTTTTTAATGTCAGGAATATTGTGCAAAGACAAATCATTTCCACATTGCAGAGGGAGCACAACATTTCTCCATATATGCATGTTCCACAACAAGGGACCTCAAGCCCAATTGTAACCCTCTGTATACCAGCCTTGTGTGTATGTCTCCGTGTTTGTCTCTGAGTGTATTTCTTTATTGTTTGTGCTGATTGTTTGGATGGTGCTGTGACCTGATGCTCTCCCTCTCTCCATCTCTGACTGAATCCTTGAGAGTTTTCACCCTCCAACACCCATGTGCAGTGGTGTGGGGCTGCCAGCAGAGGGCATATCACTTTCAACACAAGGGAGTATTGTTGCGCTATTTTCACTCTTCACCACATGACAGGAAATTTCCGATAAGACTACATTGGAGTAACAGCTCATTGGAATTGGGAAGTTTGATGCTGAAAAATAGAGAGCCCAGACACTCATATATTCGGGAAGTAGGTGACGATAATTTCATGTAATTGGCTGCCACAATTTCCTAAGTTGAAACAGTTGATATAACTGTTTGTGACATAAGCATTGGATCTGATGTTATGTTACTGAGAAGTGAGACCATGTATTTAATAGTGAAACATTTTCTGATTAACTATTCTATTTAATTTTATCAGAACACTCAGAAGAATTTGATTTTAAAGGAGACTTACGGAGGGTTCCAAGCTGAGAGGAATTATTTAGCAGGAAATTCCATTTCTTAAGCACAATCCAAAGGAATTGTCCATGATGGAGAATCCACAGGTTTCCAAGTTAAACTCTCTCCTTGCACTGGTATAAGGATTCTGTGTCGGGATGTGATGAAATATCCTGCACTTGCCTGGATTAGTGCAGCTACAACAAACACTCGAAGCTTGACACCAGCCTGTTTGATTGACACCACATCCACAAACATTCATTCCTTCCAACACCGACTATCAATAGCAGTAGTGTACCATCTGCATGATGCACTGCAGAGACTCACCCAAGTTCTTCAGTCAGCACCTTCCAAACCCACAACCATTTCCATCTAGAAGTGCAGGTGCAGCAGATACGTGGGAGCACCACCCATTGCAAGTTTCCTTCCAACCCTCTCACCCTCTTGACTTGGAAATATATTACGTCGTCTTTTGTGTTGCTGCATCAAAATCCTGGAATTCCCTCCCTAACAACGTTGTGGGTCTATGTACAGTCCATGGGCTACAGCAATTCAAGAAGGCAGCTCAGTGCTACGTTCTCAAAAAGCAGCTAGTGATGGGTAATAAATGCTGGGCCCAGCCAGTGATACTGACATCCCACAAATGAATTAAAAATACTAATTTCATAGTCTGGAAACAATGGCATCCTCCTGTGGGCTACACTGAGGTGTTGTATTTGTTCATAATGTAAGGAATTCATGGATTCAGTTATTTTACTGCATTTCTGAAATTTGCTGCATACCTAAACAACAATGTGTTTGTGCAACAACTTAGGTTTTGCAGCATGAAACCAACTGCACTGAAGTCATATGGAATAGGTAGGTAATCATCCAGATTAAATCCATGAATGACAAAACGTAAGAAATATAAAACGTTGATTGAACACAGGAAGACAGAGCTCTCAGATTTGTTGAAGAGCAAAATCACAGACATCCGTCAGCTTTCCATCTCTGGATCCCTGCGATCCTGTCCTTGTTCTCACCGTTCAGCCTCTTCTGAACTTGAGTGGTCACTAAAACGTGTCTGATTGTCAGAGCATTGCGCAGCAGAATTAAAGCGAATTAAAGAGGTTAAGACCATATGAAGACAATCTAATGCCACCCACCAAGTCTCAATAAAGTAGCTTGATTTTGTGTGGGGGAGGTTGGGTAAATCGAGAGGTTAGGGTATGGAATGTGTTGCCTGAGAGTGTAGCAAAAGCAGAGTGAATTAGAACGTTGAACATTACAGAGCAGTACAGGCCCTTCGGATCTCAAAGTTGCACCACCGGCATACTAATCTGAAGCCCATCCCACCTACACTCTTCCATGTACGTCCATTTGCCTGTCCAATGACGACTTAAATGCACTTAAACTTGGCGAAGCATTCCATACCCTTGCTACTGTCTGACTAAAGAAACTACCTCTGATATCTGTCTGATAACTATCTCCCCTCACTTTAAAGTTGTGTCCCCTCGAGTTTGCCGTCCCCCTACTTGGAAAAAGGCTCTTCCTGTCCACCCTATCTAACCCGCTGATTATCTTGTATGTCTCTACTACGTCACCTCTCATCCTTCCATCTAACGAGAACAGCTTCAAGGCCCTCAGCCTTTCCTCGTAAGACATTGTCTCCATACCAGGCAACGTCCGAGTAAATCTCCTCTGCACCCTTTCCAAAAATTCCACATCCTTCTTAAAATGCGGTGACCAGAACTGTACACAATACTCCAATTGTTGCCGTACCAGAGCTTTGTACATCTGCGGCATAACCTCCTGGTTCTGGAACTCAATCCCTCTATTAAAGACCAAAACACTGTATGCCTTTTAACAATCCTGTCAATCTGCGTGGCAACTTTCAGGGATCTGTGTACATGGACACTGAGATCTCTCTGCTCATCTGCACTCCCAAGAATTCTACCATTAGCTCAGTACTTTGCATTTCGATTACTCCGTCCAAAGTGTATCACCAACACTTGTCCACATTAAACTACATTTGCCAGCTCTCAGCCCAGCTCTGCATCCGATCTATGTCTCTCTGCAACCTACTACATCCTTCGTCACTATCCACAACTCCACTGACCTTAGTGTCGTCCTGAAAGTTACTAACACGCCCTTCTAAGCCCTCTTTCAGGTCGTTTATAAAAATGACAAACAGCAGTGGACCCACCACCGACCCTTGTGGTATACCGCCAGTAATTGGACACCAAGATGAACATGTTCCATCAATGACAACCCTCTGTTTTCTTTCAGCAAGCCAATTATTGATCCAAACTGCTATGTCTCCCACAATCCCATTCCTCTGCATTTGTATAATAGCCTACTGTGGGGAACCTTATTGAACGCCTTGCTGAAATCCATCTACCATCTACTCCCATCTACCTGTTTGGTCACTTTGTCAAAAAACTCAATGAGATTCGTTAGGCACGACCTACTCTTCACAAAACCGTGCTGACTGTCCCTGATCAGATTATTCTTTTCTAGATGGTTATAAATCCTATCTCTTATAACCTTTTCCAACACTTTACCAACAACTGAAGGGAGACTCACTGGTCTGTAATTACCAGGGTTGTCTCTACTTCCCTTTTTGAACAAGGGAATCATATTTGCTATCCTCCAGTGCTCAGACACTATTCCTGTAGATAATGATGATTTGAAGATCAATGCCAAAGGCTCGACAATCTCTTCCCTTGCTTCCCAGAGGATCCTAGGATAGATCCCATCCAGCCCAGGGGACTTGTCTATTTTCACACTGTGGAGTACTTCTAATACCTTTTCCTTGTGAACCTCAATCTCTTCTATTCTGGATGCAATATCTCTGTATCTTGCTCACCAACAATTTCATTTTCTATAGTGAACACTGTGGAAAAAATATTTATTTAGTGCTTCCCCTATCTGCTCTGACTCCACACACAACTTCCCACTATTATCCTTGATTGGCCCTAATTAAACTCTCATCATTCTTTTTTTCCTGACATACCTATGGAAAGCCTTAGGGTTAACCCTGAACCTATCCGCCAACAACATCTCATGTCCCCTCCTGGCTCTTCTGAGCTCTCTTTTTAGGACTTTCCTGACTTCCTTGTAGCCCTCCAGCGCCCTAACTGAGTTTTCACAATTTGTCCTAACATAAGTCTTCTTCTTCTTGACCAGGGATTTTAATTCCTTAGTAAACCACCGCTCACGCGTTCTATATCTTCCTCCCTGCCTGACAAGTACATTCTTATCTAGGACACACAGGAGCTTTTCCTTGAATAAGCTCCACATTTTTAATGTGCTCATCTCCTGCAGTTTCCTTCCCCACTCTATGCTTCCTAAATCTTTCCCAATTGCATCGTAATTTCCCTTCCCCCATCTGTAACTCTTGCTCGGTGGAATAAACCTACCCCTTTCCATCACTAAAGTAAACCTGACAGAATTAGATTGGATTAGATTAGATTACTTACAGTATGGAAACAGGCCCTTCGGCCCAACAAGTCCACGCCGAACCGCAACCCACCCATCTACATTTACCCCTAACCTAACACTACGGGCAATTTAGCATGGCCAATTCACCTAACATGCACAAATGTGCCACCGTGCCGCCCATACCACTGTGCCATCGTGTCTCCAAAGTGCTCATCTACTTTCAAATCTAACACCTGGCCAGGCTCGTTACCCAGTACTAAATCTAAAGTGGCTTTGCCCCTTGTAGGCCTGTCCATATACTGTGTCAGGAAGCCCTCCTGCACACACTGGACAAAAACTGACCCATCTATAGTACTCGTACTGTCGTGATCCCAGTCAATAGTTGGATAGTTGAAGTCCCCCATGACACTACCCTGCCTCACACACTCCTATCGAGAATCATCTTTGCTCTCCTTTCCGATACATCTCTGGGACTATTCGGCGGCCTATAGAATGGTGACTTTTATGTTTCTAACCTCAGCCCGTACTACCTCAGTTAACGAGTTCCCAAACATCCTTTCTACAACTGTAATATTGTCCCTGATCAACAATGCCACACCTCCCCCTCTTTTAACATCTTCTCTGTTCTTACTGAAACTTCTGAATCCTGGGACCTGCAACAGCCATTCCTGTCCCTGTTCTATCCATGTCTCCATCATGGCCACAACATCGAAGTCCCAGGTCCCAACCCACACTGCCAGTTCACCAACTTTATTTTGGATGCTCCTCGCGTTGAAGTACACACACTTCAAATCAGGTTCTCGCTTGCGAGTGTCAAATACTTGATTTGGGAACTCCCTACTCTCATCCTCTTCTGTACCTGTCCTACAATTTTGGTTCCCATCCCCCTAGTTTAAATCCACCTTAATTGCTTTAGTGAATTTCCCACCTAGGATATTGGTACACCTCTGGTTTAGATGAAGACCATCCTGCTTGTCGAGGTCCCACCTACCCCAGAAAGAGCTCCAATTATCAAAAAACTAGAAACTCTCCCTCCTGCACCATCCGTGTAGCCACATGTTCAACTCCTTTTTCTCCCTATTCCTCACCTCACTAGCACAAGGCACGGGCAGCAAACCAGAGAAAACAACTCTGTCCTAGCTCTAAGCTTCCATCCTAGTTCCCTGAATTTCTGCCTCAAGTCCCAATCTCTCTTCCGTCCTTTTTTGTTGGTGCCAATATAGACCACGACTTGGGGCTGCTCTCCCTTCCCTTCCCCCCCCCCCCCACCCCTCCAAAGGATCCCAAAAACACGATCAGAGACATCACGGACCGTGGCACTCGGGAGGCAACACGCCAACTGTGAGTCCCTCTCGTCCCCACAGAACCTCCTATCTGTCCCCCTAACTATCGAGGCCCCAATAATGACTGCTCTGCTCCTCTTCCCCCTTCCCTTCTGAGCAGCAGGTGCCCCACTGCTTTTCCCTGGTAAGTCATCCCCCCTCAACAGTATCCAAAACGGTGTACTTATTGTTGAGGAGAATGGCCACAGGGGATCCCAGAACTGCCTGCCTGCTCCCTTTCTGTCCCCTAACTGTTACCCATCTGTCTTTTTCTTTTATCTCGGGAGTGACTGCCTATCTGTAATTCCTGTCAATTACCCCCTCTGCCTCCCGAATGATCCAAAGTTCATCCAACTCCAGTTCCCTAACACGGTTTTCAAGGAGCTGGTGTTGGGTGCACTTCCCACAAATGTCGTCAGCAGGGACACTAGTGGTGACCCTTATTTTCCACATTCTGTACGAGGAACATTCCACTGCCTTACACTCCATTCCCACTGGAGTTAGGGACAGAAACACTGTGCCTGTGAGAACATGAGGCAGTTGTGGTCACTATCACCAAAATGCTATCCCACCGCAAGATCTGACACCTGCCCCAGCTATTGCCGAGCACCAAGTCCAAAATGGTCTCTCCCCTCGTCGGCCTGTCAACGTATTGAGTTATGAAACCCTCCTGAATTCACCTTAGAAAAACAGCTCCTTCCAAACTATCTGCTCAAAGGAGGTTCCAATCAATATTGGGGAAGTTAAAGTCACCCATTACTACAATCCTACTACATTCCCACTTTTCCAAATTCTGCCCACCTATGTTTTTTTAATCTCCCTGTTGCTATTGGGAGGCCTGTAGTAAACCCCGAATGAGGTGACTGCTCCCTTACTGTTCCTAATTTCCATACTGACTCTGTAGGCAGACCCTCCTCGACAAAGGTAACTTCTGTACCTGTGATACCCTCTCTGATTAGTAGTGCTACACCCCCTCATCATTTTTCCATCCACCCTATTCTTTTTACATGCTCTAAACCCCAGAACATCCAGCAACTAATCCTGCCCCTGAGAAACCACGCCTCTGTTATGGCCACAACATCATAGCACCAGGTACTGATCCATGCTCTAAGCTAATCACTATTATGATGTGTGTGTATAGCGAGAGACGTTTGAGATTAGTTGGTTTCTGGAGCAACAGTTAACACTGTAACAGCATCGCAGGGGAGAAAGTAATCAGATTCTCGGGCCGGCTGTTACTGTAGTGCTGGGCTACCATTGCATGGGCACTGCCATGGATGCAGGCAGTGAGTGTTTTACTCAGCAAACTGAAGAGGAAATAGAAAGGGAGACATTGACACAGTGAGAAAGAAAGAGGGACAGAGAGAGAGAGAGACAGTACGAAGCAGAGATAGCACATCACAGGAAGAGAGACGGAGATAATGCCAAACAAAGGTGGCGGTAACAGCATCTCAATCTCGAAAGCCTGCAGATGTGCTCTTATTATCACCCAGTTGCTCTTTCATCCCAACGGTAGTCCCCTGGGTGGGTGGATGGTTTCAAATTGGGGAATGTGATCAGGAGCATGTGAGGGGACCACATGTGAATTGGTGAAGAATCAAGTTTTGGGTTTTTAGAAGGGGCCACAACATGGCAAATGCACAATGGATGGGGCAGGTGCCATGCGAGTGTAGTATGCGAACATACCCAACATCGCCCTCACCCTGATGCCTCCCTTTGTGTGCGGCTGCATCAAGCTGTGTGTAGACCCTTGGTACACAGGGTCACCATGTACTGAGGTTCTACCTGTCCCCGGTGTTGGGAAGGATAGGACTGGCCTCGTTGCCGTGCAATGCTCTAAATAGAGTCACAGTGTCATGGAGCTGTTCAGTACAGATACAGACCCTATGGTCCAACACATCCATTAAGACCAAATATTCTCAATTACTCCTGTCCCATTTGCTCGTATTTCACCCATACCCCTCCAAACTCTTCCTATTGACATACCCATTAAGGTGCCTTTTCAATGCCTTTTCCTGAAGAAGGGTTCATACTAGAAATGTCGATTATCCTGCTCCTTGGATGCTGCCTGACCTGCTGCCCTTTTCCAGCAACACATTTTCAGCCTTTTCAATGTAACTGTATAAGCATCCACTACTTCCCCTGGCAGCTCATCCATACATGCAACACATCTGCGTGAAGAAGTTGCTCCTTCTATCTTTCCCCTCTCCTTAAACCTACGTGCTCCAGTTCTGAAGTCCCCCCAACACGGGGGAAAAGTCTTTAGCTCTTCACCCTGTCTATATCCCTCATAATTTTATAAACTTCTGTAGGTCACGCCTGAGCCTCCGGTGCTCCAGGGAAAATAGCCCCAGTCTATTTAGCCTCTTCCTATGGCTCAAACCCTCCAACCCTGGCAACATCCTCATAAATCGTTTCTGAGACCTTTCAAATTTCACAGCATACAGCAGGAAGATTGGAAGTGAACACAGTATTCCAAACATGGCCGAACCAATGTCCTATACAGCCAGAACATGGCCTTCCAACTCCTATACGCACTGTTCTGACCAATATAGGAAAGCATACCTAACGCATTATTCACTATCCTATCTATCTGCAACTCCACTATCAAGGAACCTGCACTTCAAGGTCTCTTTGTTCAGCAACATTCCCCTGGACCTTACCATTAACTGTGTAGGTCCTGCCCTGATTTACCATCCCAAAATGCAGCACCTCACATTTATCTAAATTAAATCCATCTGCCGCTGCTCAGCCCGCTGGCCCATCTGATCGAGATCCCATTGTACTCTGAGGGAAAGCTTCTTCCCCGTCCACTGCGCCTCCAACTTTAGTATCATCCGCAACTTAGGAACTATGTTCACATCCAAGTCATTTGCATAACTGACAGAACCCAGTGGGACAACACTGGCCATGGGCCTCCATACTGAAAAATAACCAACACCCTCTGTCTCCTCCCTTTGAGCCAATTCCACATCAAAATGGCTAGTTCTCCCTGTATTCCACATGATCTAACCCCACTAAACAGGCTACCATGAGGAACCTTGTCAAGTGCCATACGGAAGTCCATATAGATTAAGACCACCGTTCTGCTTTCATCAATCCTCTTCAACAATTCTTCAAAAACTCAGGTCAGTGAGACACGAATTCCCATGCACAAAGCCATATTGCCTATCCCGAATCAGTCCTTGCCTTTCCAAATTCATGTAGAGCTGTCCCTCAGGATTCCCGCCAAAAACCTTCCCACCACTGATTTCAGGCTCACCAGTCGAGAATTCCCTGGATTTTCCTTCCCATCTTTCCCATCCACGTTAGCCAACCTCCAGTCTTCCGCCACCTCACCTGTGGTTATCGATGAAACGAGTATCTCAGCAAATGGCCTAGAAATTACTTCTCTAGCTTCCCACAGATTTCTCGGGTACACCAGATCAGGTTCCAGGTGTTCTTCATCCTTTCCGTGATTTAAGATATCCAGCTCCTCCTCCCTCTGTAAGGTGGACATTGTTCAAGATGTTGCCATTTATTTCTTCAATTCTCTGGTTTTCATATCCTTTTCCGACGTGAACATGGAAGCAAAATATTCTTTTAGTATCTCCCCCATCTCCTGCAATTCCACACATAGGCTGATCTTACGGAGCCCTATTCTCTCCCTCGTTACTTCTTTGTTCTGAATGTATGTGTAAAAAATCCTTTTGGATTCTTCTTAACCCGATTGGCAAAGCTATCCCATGTTCCCTTTTTGCCCTCCTGAATTCCCTCTTAAATATACTTGCACTGCCTTTATACTCTTCAAGGGATTCACTCAATCCCTGCTGTCTATTCCTGATGTATGCTGCCTTCTTTTTCGTGACTAAAGCCTTACCTTCTCCTGTCCCCCAGCACCCCCTGCCCCTATCTAGGAAGTGAAGGTCAGTTTATTATCCAACAGCTCCCTAGTTTTGACAATGGACTTATGTGGTGAGACATGGTGCAGTGAAAAACACGGTATGGAGATGCTTCAGAGGCAAATAAAATTCTGATTTTATTAAAACATTGACAAGTAAATGAATATTTTGAAAAAAAACAGTGCGATGCATCAAGTGAAACGAGACTTATCTGACTGCTGTTAACTCCCCAGTTAACCCTTGCAGCCTTGACTTGGTACAATGGGGTTTGAATTACAGAGAGCTGTTAATTACTGAATGACAGGGGAAAGGAGAGAGAAAGTGACAGAGAGCAAACACGAATCCCGGGATCCTCTCATACTTCCCTTCCCTGGGGACTGCGCTGCACTGTCAGCCCTGTAGCCCACCCTTTCTCTCTTTTCCTGAGTCTGTGACTGGCTGTAACTGATTCCCTTGATGCTGGCCGGACCTCCTACTGAACAAACCCCAGAGATTAGGGTTCCCCAGTTATACCTGCTGGAGGTTTCCCGTGTTTCCTGCCAAATCTGCATTGGATCACCGAGCTGCTGTTCCTCCTCTCGGAGCTGAATGAGCTTCCTGAGTATTCGATGAGTGTGAATGGTTCTCCAATTAAAGCCAGTGGGTGTATACCATAGTTTTGAACGTCCATTATTTCTCTTCAAGGGGTGCAGGTTAAGGTGTTGCTGATAGTGTGATAGCCTTCCCGTTCAAGACAAACAGGTTTGCAAAGGTGTGGAGTGTTCAGGATCTCTGAGTCTGAGCAAATGATTACAAGGTGAATAGTTATGTAATTTTGTAAATTGCAGAATGTCTCTGTTGTTTGCTTTGCAGACTGGTGCTCATTGTCTTTTAGAGTGTGTTGCTGGGAAAGCACAGCAGTTCAGGCAGCTTCCGTGGAGCAAGAGAGTCGATGTTTCAGGCATAATCCCCTCAACAGGAATATGGGGCTGGGGGAAGGGGTCTGAGAGATGAATATGACGGTGGGAGTGGGGCTGGGGGAAGGTAGCTGGGAAGGTGATAGGTGGGTGAAGGTGAGGGGATGATGATGATAGGTCGGAGCAGAGGGTGGAGTGGATAGGTGGAGAGGAAGATGGACAGGTAGGACAGTTCAAGAGGGTGGTGCTGAGTTGGAGGTTTGGTTCTGGCAAGAGGTGGAGTGGAGGGGAGATGAGGAAAGTGGTGAAGTCGATGTTAATGCTGTGTGTTGAAGTGGTCAGCCACAGGGCGGTGGGGTTATTTGGTGCATGTGTCCCAGTAATTTTCCCTGAAACGTTCCTCAAGTTGGCGTCCTGTCTCCCCATTGTAGAGGAGACACTATCAAGAGCAACAGACACAGTAGATGAGGTGATTGGATGTGCAGGAAAATCTCTGCGGGATGTGAAAGGATCCTTTGGGGCCCTGGACAGAGTGAGCAGGGAGGTGTAGGTGCAAGTTCTACACTTCGTGCTGTGGCAGGGCAAGGTGCCGGGAGTGGAGAAGGGGGTTAGTGGGGGTCATGGACCTCACCAGGGAGTTACGGAGAGAATATGGAAGCGGTCCACAGAGACTTTTCCCTCCGTGATTCCCTGGTTAGGTCCACACTTCCCACTAACCCATACTCCCCTCCACTTGCAAGAGGTGGAAAGCCTGCATCCACAGCATCCCCCTCACCTCCAACAAAGGCCCCAAAGGATTCTTCCACATCCAGCAGAGATTTTCCTGCACATCCACACACCTCATCTGCGGTGTCTGTTGCACTCGATCATTTCAGGGAACATCTCTGGGACACACGCACAAACAAACCCCACTGCCCAGTGGCTGAACATTTCAACTCCCCCTCTCACTCTGCCAAGGACATGCAGGTGCTGGGACCCCTCCACTGCCAAATCCAGGTACTGCCTGACCTGCTGTGTGTTTCCAGTGCCACACATTTCGACTCTGATCGCCTGTATCTGCAGTCCTCACTTTCTCCTTTATTGTCTTTGAGCTGAGGCATTTGTCGGGGCCTTCCTTTATCTTACCTCTGTTCCAGACTGCTTGTCCCTGAGCTTGCATATTGCCTTATCTGTCGCAGCGACTCTTAGTTTAAATGTGAATTCCACAAACTCATGTCCCAAGTTCAGAGAGTTTTTGTCCAGGGTATCTATTGGGAATGTTTACTGCACCTTACACCTACCAGCCCTGTATTTCACCTTGTTTCTGTACTGTGATTATCTCATTTTTGATGGCTTCCTGTTTTTGTAGCTGTTCCTTTACGTGCAAGTATCTGCTCCCAATCAACTATTGAATGTTCTTGCCAAACACTATCAAAATTTGCCTTCTTCCAAGTAAGTACAACTTGCAAAACAAACTCTTGGCCAAAGGAGCCACAGCACATTTAAACCATCTCTTAAGTCACCAATGATAGAATGTAAAATGCAAATACAATCCAATCCTATTTGCATGATCCCTTGCTTCGGACCCATTTGATGACGACATTCTCGTGGCTGGTTCCAGACTCTCCTCGAGGCAAGATATTTATTCACTATCCAACAATTCAATGTGTGTTTTTAACTAAATAAACTACTTTTTAAAAAATGAGTGAAATAGGGTTTTGTGTACAAGGATGCAGTCCGAAAGGAATACTTCATCTGATCAGCGATAATGCACACTTTACTCAAAGACACAACCCAGCTGACATCTGGCAAGTGGCCAACCTGACAGTGAAGCAATGCCTCCCCACTGCTCCTGATAATGTGACAGTCTGTATACTCTGTAGTCTGCGTAGCTAGCAATGAAATCAAAGATTATAACTGTTGCATCATTTATAACAAATTTAAATTCCAATCATGAGAAAACAGCTCAACAATATCTGATCATGGAATCCAGGGGAAGTTAAAGATTGTTGTTAATTAAAGGAAGACGGGCATAAAGCTGATGTTGGGTGGGATGGATGTTTTGTGGTACAGTGGTGGTGTCCCTACCCATGCTCCAGAGGCGTGTGTGTTAACATCTCTGAACAGGTTGATTCTAAAAAGGTTAATTTTTAAAAACATTGTACATAAAAACTGACGTTAAAGCCTGCGCCTGTGGATTCGAATCACTTTCGAATTCAGGAAAGCAGGATTAACAAAATAATGCATTGAGAGAGAAACCACATGAAATTAAACTAGTGAGCGACAAAAAACATGTGTTTGAAATAGCTTTCTCAAGATAAAGCAAATGGTGATCAGAAAAGACAACTGGCAGAGGCAGGAAACCTGCAATTGGGACGGTGTGAATAACAGAGAAATAAAGATGATATTTTGGGTCTGTCTTCAGAGAGGAACATTCACTCCACTTCTCAATAATGCAATACAAGCAATGTCCTAGTGAAAATGAGCAGATCGCTGAATTGGTCATGAGTGAAAAGAAGTAGTACTGGAAAATTAATATAATCCCAGAATCTGAAGATCAACATTCAAAATCCTCAGAATATTGGTTGCAGTGAGCCGGTACATATTTGTGTGTTCTGATCATGTTTTGCTTCACCTGTAGAAAGCTTTTTCAAACATTTTCATCTCTCTCACTGGTTTAATTTGATGTTGTTTTCTCTCAATGCATTTTTTTAGTCCGACTGTACTGAATTTAAAAAGATATTCTGAATCCCCAATTTTAAAAGCACCTTGTTCATTCCCACGACTGACTGTGTGGAGTTTGCACATTCTCCCCGTGTCTGCGTGGGTTTCTTCCGGGTGCTCCGGTTTCCTCCCACAGTCCAAAAATGTGCAGGTTAGGTGAATTGGCCATGCTAAATTGTCCGTAGTGTTAGGTAAGGGATAAATGTAGGGGTATGGGTGGGTTGCGCTTCGGCGGGTCGGTGTGACTTGTTGGGCCGAAGGGCCTGTTTCCACACTGTAAGTAATCTAATCTAATGTCACCCCTTCCCCAACATCATCGTTATACCCGTCTTCCTTTAATTAACAACAATCTTTACGTTTCCCTGTATTCCAAGAGTTAATCTTGTTGAGATTTTGCTCATGATTGGAATTTAAATTTGTTACAAATGATGAAACAGTTAAATCTTTGATTTAATTGCAAGCGACCCAGACTACAGAGTATACAGACTGTCACATTATCAGGAGCAGTGGGGAGGCAATGCTTCACTGTCAGGTTGTCCACTTGCCAGATGTCAGCTGGGTTGTGTCCTTGAGTAAAGTGTACATTATCACCGATCTTATGAGGGAAGGGTATGCTGCTAGTGGAGAGATCAATATGAAAATATTTCTTCAGGTGAGGGAAGCCATTAGCGTCCCTGCTGAGTACACTTGCAAGAAGTGCACCCATCTCCAGCTCCTCCAAACCCGTGTTAGGGAACTGGAGCTGGAGTTGGATGAACTGCGGATCATTCGGGAGGCAGAGGAGGTCATAGATCGGAGCTTTAGGCAAGTAGTTACTCCGAAAGTTCAAGATAGAAGGGTGACAGTGAGGGGGAGTGGGAGGAGGAAGCCAGTGCAGGGACCCCCTGCCGTCATTCCCCTCAAGAACAAGTATACCGTTTTGGATACTTGTTGGGGGGGATGACTTACCAGGGGCAAGCAACGAGGTTCAGGCCTCTGGCACGGAGCCTGGCCCCGTTGCTCAGAAGGGTAGGGTGGAGAAAGGTAGAGCAATAGTTCTTGGGGACTCGATAGTGAGGGGTACAGACAGACGGTTTTGTGGGGGCGACAGGGACTCACGTTTGGTATGTTGCCTCCCAGGTGCAAGGGTACGTGATGTCGCTGATCGTGTTTTCCGGGTCCTTAAGGGGGAGGGGGAGCAGCCCCAGATCGTGGTCCACGTTGGCACCAACGATATAGATAGGAAGAAGGGTGAGGATGTCAGACAGGCTTTCAGGGAGCTAGGTTGGAAGCTCAGAGTTAGAACAAACAGAGTTGTAGTCTCTGGTTTGTTACCCGTGCCACGTGATAGAGAGTCGAGGAATAGGGAGAGAGAGCAGTTAAATGCGTGGCTACAGCGATGGTGCAGGAGGGAGGGATTCCGGTTTCTGGACAACTGGGGTCCTTTCTGGGGAAGGTGGGACCTCTATAAAAAGGATGGGCTACACCTGAACCTGAGGGGCACCAGTATCCTTGGGGGGAGGTTTGCTAGTGCTCTTTGGGAGGGTTTAAACTAACACCGCGGGGGCATGGGAACCAGGACTGTAGCTTTAGGGTACAGGACCTTGAGTGTAGGGAGGTTAGGAATAATGCAGCGATCTCGAAGGAGGGTGCCTGTAACCAGAAAGGTGGATTGAAGTGTGTATACTTCAATGCCAGAAGTATAAGGAATAAGGTAGGTGAACTTGCAGCGTGGGTTGGTACCTGGGACTTCGATGTTGTGGCCATTACAGAGACGTGGGTAGAACAGGGACAAGAATGGCTGTTGCACGTTCCAGGGTTCAAATGTTTTAGTAGGATCAGACATGGGGGTAAAAAAGGGGGAGGCGTGGCATTACTTGTCAAAGACAGTATCACAGCAGTGGAATGGACGATGGAAGAGGACTTGCCATCTGAGGTAGTTTGGGCTGAGGTTAGAAATAGGAAAGGTGAGGTCACCCTGTTAGGTGTTTTCTACAGGCCTCCTAATAGTCCTAGAGAAGTAGAGGATGATTCAGGAAAAGAGTGAAGGTAGCAGGGTGGTTGTTATGGGGGACTTTAACTTCCCAGATATTGACTGGGAGAGCTATAGCTCGAGTTCATTAGATGGGTCGGTGTTTGCACAATGTGTGCAGGAGGGTTTCCTGACACAATATGTCGACAGGCCAACAAGAGGGGAGGCTATATTGGATTTGGTTCTAGGTAATGAACCAGGCCAGGTGTTAGACTTGGAGGTAGGTGAGCACTTCGGGGACAGTGACCACAACTCGGTGACTTTTACTTTAGTGATGGAGAGGGATAATCGTGCGCCGCAGGGCAAGAGCTATAGCTGGGGGCAGGGAAATTATGATGCAGTGAGGCATGACTTAGGATGTGTGGATTGGAAAAACAGGCTTCAAGAGAAGAACACTAATGAGATGTGGGGATTGTTCAAGGAGCAGCTACTGCGTGTCCTCGATAGGTATGTACCAGTCAGGCATGGTGTAAAGGGCCTTGTGAGGCAGCCGTGGTTTAGTAAGGAATTGGAGTCCCTTGTGAAAGGGAAGAAGGTGGCATATCTGCAAATGTGTTGCTGGTCAAAGCACAGCAGGTTAGACAGCATCTCAGGAATAGAGAATTCGACGTTTCGAGCATAAGCCCTTCATCAGGAATAAGAGAGAGAGAGCCAAGCCGGCTGAGATAAAAGGTAGGGAGGAGGGACTAGGGGGAGGGGCGATGGAGGTGGGATAGGTGGAAGGAGGTCAAGGTGAGGGTGATAGGCCGGAGTGGGGTGGGGCGGAGAGGTCAGGAAGAGGATTGAAAACCTTGTAGAGGGAGGAAGAGAGCTTCTTCAAGGAAGGCATCCTTGTAAGAGGATTCGCAGTAGGTTAAAATCTTCGAGTAAAAAATGAGGTCTGCAGATGCTGGAGATCACAGCTGCAAATGTGTTGCTGGTCAAAGCACAGCAGGTTAGACAGCATCTCAGGAATAGAGAATTCGACGTTTCGAGCATAAGCCCTTCATCAGGAATAAGAGAGAGAGAGCCAAGCCGGCTGAGATAAAAGGTAGGGAGGAGGGACTAGGGGGAGGGGCGATGGAGGTGGGATAGGTGGAAGGAGGTCAAGGTGAGGGTGATTGGCCGGTGTGGGGTGGGGGCGGAGAGGTCAGGAAGAGGATTGAAAACCTTGTAGAGGGAGGAAGAGAGCTTCTTCAAGGAAGGCATCCTTGTAAGAGGATTCGCAGTAGGTTAAAATCTTCGAGTAAAAAATGAGGTCTGCAGATGCTGGAGATCACAGCTGCAAATGTGTTGCTGGTCAAAGCACAGCAGGTTAGACAGCATCTCAGGAATAGAGAATTCGACGTTTCGAGCATAAGCCCTTCATCAGGAATAAGAGAGAGAGAGCCAAGCCGGCTGAGATAAAAGGTAGGGAGGAGGGACTAGGGGGAGGGGCGATGGAGGTGGGATAGGTGGAAGGAGGTCAAGGTGAGGGTGATAGGCCGGAGTGGGGTGGGGCGGAGAGGTCAGGAAGAGGATTGAAAACCTTGTAGAGGGAGGAAGAGAGCTTCTTCAAGGAAGGCATCCTTGTAAGAGGATTCGCAGTAGGTTAAAATCTTCGAGTAAAAAATGAGGTCTGCAGATGCTGGAGATCACAGCTGCAAATGTGTTGCTGGTCAAAGCACAGCAGGTTAGACAGCATCTCAGGAATAGAGAATTCGACGTTTCGAGCATAAGCCCTTCATCAGGAATAAGAGAGAGAGAGCCAAGCCGGCTGAGATAAAAGGTAGGGAGGAGGGACTAGGGGGAGGGGCGATGGAGGTGGGATAGGTGGAAGGAGGTCAAGGTGAGGGTGATAGGCCGGAGTGGGGTGGGGGCGGAGAGGTCAGGAAGAGGATTGAAAACCTTGTAGAGGGAGGAAGAGAGCTCTACAAGGTTTTCAATCCTCTTCCTGACCTCTCCGCCCCCACCCCACTCCGGCCTATCACCCTCACCTTGACCTCCTTCCACCTATCCCACCTCCATCGCCCCTCCCCCTAGTCCCGCCTCCCTACCTTTTATCTCAGCCGGCTTGGCTCTCTCTCTCTTATTCCTGATGAAGGGCTTATGCTCGAAACGTCGAATTCTCTATTCCTGAGATGCTGTCTAACCTGCTGTGCTTTGACCAGCAACACATTTGCAGCTGTGATCTCCAGCATCTGCAGACCTCATTTTTTACTCGAAGATTTTAACCTACTGCGAATCCTCTTACAAGGATGCCTTCCTTGAAGAAGCTCTCTTCCTCCCTCTACAAGGTTTTCAATCCTCTTCCTGACCTCTCCGCCCCCACCCCACTCCGGCCTATCACCCTCACCTTGACCTCCTTCCACCTATCCCACCTCCATCGCCCCTAGTCCCTCCTCCCTACCTTTTATCTCAGCCGGCTTGGCTCTCTCTCTCTTATTCCTGATGAAGGGCTTATGCTCGAAACGTCGAATTCTCTATTCCTGAGATGCTGTCTAACCTGCTGTGCTTTGACCAGCAACACATTTGCAGCTGTGATCTCCAGCATCTGCAGACCTCATTTTTTACTCGAAGATTTTAACCTACTGCGAATCCTCTTACAAGGATGCCTTCCTTGAAGAAGCTCTCTTCCTCCCTCTACAAGGTTTTCAATCCTCTTCCTGACCTCTCCGCCCCCACCCCACTCCGGCCTATCACCCTCACCTTGACCTCCTTCCACCTATCCCACCTCCATCGCCCCTCCCCCTAGTCCCTCCTCCTACCTTTTATCTCAGCCGGCTTGGCTCTCTCTCTCTTATTCCTGATGAAGGGCTTATGCTCGAAACGTCGAATTCTCTATTCCTGAGATGCTGTCTAACCTGCTGTGCTTTGACCAGCAACACATTTGCAGCTGTGATCTCCAGCATCTGCAGACCTCATTTTTTACTCGAAGATTTTAACCTACTGCGAATCCTCTTACAAGGATGCCTTCCTTGAAGAAGCTCTCTTCCTCCCTCTACAAGGTTTTCAATCCTCTTCCTGACCTCTCCGCCCCCACCCCACTCCGGCCTATCACCCTCACCTTGACCTCCTTCCACCTATCCCACCTCCATCGCCCCTCCCCCTAGTCCCTCCTCCCTACCTTTTATCTCAGCCGGCTTGGCTCTCTCTCTCTTATTCCTGATGAAGGGCTTATGCTCGAAACGTCGAATTCTCTATTCCTGAGATGCTGTCTAACCTGCTGTGCTTTGACCAGCAACACATTTGCAGCTGTGATCTCCAGCATCTGCAGACCTCATTTTTTACTCGAAGAAGGTGGCATATGTAAAGATGAGGCGTGAAGGTTCAGTAGGGGCGATTGAGAGTTATAAGGTAGCCAGGAAGGAGCTAAAGAGGGAGCTAAGAGAAGCGAGAAGGGGACATGAAAAGTCTTTAGCTGGTAGGATTAGGGAAAACCCAAAGGCTTTCTATAGGTATGTCAAGAATAAAAGGATGACTAGGGTAGGTATCGGTCCAGTCAAGGATAGTAGTGGGAAGTTGTGTGTGGAGGCGGAGGAGATTGGAGAGACATTAAATCAGTACTTTTCATCAGTATTCACTCAGGAACAGGACACTGTTGCTGATGTGAATATGGAATCACAAATAATTAGAATGGATGCCCTGGAAATATGCAGGGAAGAGTTCTTTGAGAAGGTGACTAAGGAAGTGGATGAGGGTAAAGCAGTAGATGTTGTGTATATGGATTTTAGTAAGGCGTTCGATAAGGTTCCCCATGGTAGGCTAATGCTAAAACTTCGGAGGTATGGCATTGAGGATACATTAGAGGTTTGGATTAGGAATTGGCTGGCTGGAAGGAGACAGAGGCTAGTAGTTGATGGATTATGTTCATCTTGGAGCGCAGTTACTAGCGGTGTACCACAAGGATCTGTTTTGGGACCATTGCTTTTTGTTATCCTTATAAATGATCTAGAGGAAGGACTTGAAAGCTGGGTAAGCAAGTTTGCGGATGACACAAAAGTCGGTGGAGTTGTGGATAGTGAGGAAGGAAGTGGTAGGTTACAGCGGGATATAGATAAGTTGCAGAGCTGGGCGGAAATGTGGCAAATGGAATTCAATGTAGCTAAGTGCGAAGTCGTTCACTTTGGTAGGAATAACAAGATGATGGATTACTGGGCTAATGGTAGGCTACTTGGTAGTGTGGATGAGCAGAGGGATCTTGGTGTCCATGTACACAGATCTCTGAAAGTTGCCACCCAGGTAAATAGTGCTGTGAGGAAGGCATATGGTGTACTGGGCTTTATTGGCAGAGGAATTGAGTTCCGGAGTCCTGAGGTCATGTTGCAGTTGTATAAGACTCTGGTGAGGCCTCATCTGGAGTATTGTGTGCAGTTTTGGTCGCCATACTATAGGAAGGATGTGGAAGCTTTAGAACGAGTGCAGAGGAGGTTTACCAGGATGTTGCCTGGAATGGTAGGAAAATCTTATGAGGAAAGGCTGAGGCACTTGGGGCTGTTCTCATTGGAGAAGAGAAGGTTTAGGGGAGATCTGATGGAAGTGTATAAGATGATTAGGGGTTTAGATAGGGTAGATACTAAGAACCTTTTACCGCTAATGGAGTCAGGTGTTACTAGGGGACATAGCTTTAAATTAAGGGGTGGTAGGTATAGGACAGATGTTAGGGGTAGATTCTTCACACAGCGGGTTGTGAGTTCATGGAATGCCCTGCCCGTATCAGTGGTGAACTCTCCTTCTTTATGGTCATTTAAGCGGGCATTGGATAGGCATTTGGAAGTTATTGGGCTAGTATAGGTTAGGTAGGATTCGGTCGGCGCAACATCGAGGGCCGAAGGGCCTGTACTGCGCTGTATCCTTCTATGTTCTATGTTCAGATGAAGTACTTGCTTCTGACAGTAAGTATTGCATGCAAGGCTATTTGCCTCATTAAAAAAATACAGGTAAAGTTTATTTAATTAAACACACACATGAATGGTTGGTTATTAGATGAGATCAGATCCCCTTCGATAGGGAGACAGGCCCTTCGGCCCAATAAGTCCATACCAACCCTCTAAAGAGCAATCCACCCAGTCGAATGTTGAATGTGGGCGGCATGGTGACACAGTGGTTAGCACTGCTGCCTCAGCGCCAGAGACCTGGGTTCAATTCCTGCCTCAGGCGACTGTCTGTGTGGAGTTTACTCATTCTCCCCGTGTCTGCGTGGGTTTCCTCCCGGTGCTCTGGTTTCCTCCCATAGTCCAAAAATGTGCAAGTTAGGTGAATTGGCCATGCTAAATTGCCCGTAGTGTTAGGTGTAGGGGAATGGGTCTGGGTGGGTGCGCTTCGGCGGGTCGGTGTGGACTTGTTGGGTCGAAGGGCCTGTTTCCACACTGTAAGTAATCTAATCTAATCAATGACTGTATGGGTAACATAGCATGGCCAATTCACCTGGCAAGCACGTCTTTGGGTTGTGGGAAAAAACCAGAGCACCCGGAGGAAGCCCACACAGACACAGGGAGAATGTACAAACTCCAGTTGCCCGAGGCTGGGATCGAACCCAGGTCCCTGGCACTATGAGGTAGCAGTGCTAACTACTGAGCCCACACTGACACACCAAACAGTGCCTGACCTACACCCAGCCCATTCCCCCTGGCTACCTCACCGAGCTTCCACATCCCTGGACGCTGTAGGCATGGCCAATCCACCCTAATCTGTACATCTTTGGACTATGGGAGGAAACTCACACAGACATGGGAAGAATGTGCAAACTCCACACAGACAGTTACCCGAAGTTGGGATCAAACCCGGGTCCCTAGCACTGTAAGTCAGCAGTGCTCACCACTAAGCCACCAGACCACCCAAAGCAATGGTTGTTGAATCAATGTCTCACCTTGAGGAGAGTTTGGAACCAGCCACCAGAGTATTGGCATTAAATTGGTTTGAAGCAAGGGAACATGCAAATGGAATCAAATTGTTTTTACACTTTGCATTCTACACCCGTTGACATAAGATTTGGGTAGACGTGCAGTGGTTCATTTGGTCAACATGATTGTTTTGCAAGATGTAAATGTCTGGCTGACTCTAAAGAAGGAGTGGCCCAACAGGGACAGTGACATAAATTGAGGGCTGAAGGGCAGAGTCATTAACTGGTTCAGAGAAGAGGTGGTTCAGGTTGGTGAAAAGTTTTTATGCCTCTCTGTCTGTTTCTCTTCACTTGGCTCTCTCTCTTTTTCTCTCTCACTGTCTCCCACTCTGCCTCTCTCTCGCTGTCATTCTCCCTCTCCCTGTCTTGCTCTTTCTGTCTCAGTGCCTCTCTCCGTCTATCTCATTCTCTTTCACTGATTCTCCCTCTCTCACACTCTGTCTGTCTATTTCTTACGCTCTTTCTCTTCCTCTCCCACTGTATCTTTCTCTCTCAATGTCTCTCTCTCGCTCTCACTGTCTCTGTCACTCTTCTCTCTCACTGTTTTGTTGTCTCCCTCAATTAATCTCTCTCACAATCTCTCTCTGTTCCTTTTTCTTGCTCGTTCCCCCGCTCTCTCTCTCATATGTCCCTGTGTACTCTGCTTCTGAATTCCTCTCTCTCTGTCCTTCAGTATGTCTCTTCTCTCTCTCTCTCTCTTTTAAACTGTCTCTGTCTTAAACTGTCTCTCTCTCACACTATTGATCTCACTCTGTCCCTCTTTCTCATTCTTTCTGTGTCTCTCTCATTGTTTCTCTCTCTCTTGTGCTTTCTTTCCCTCTCACTCTTTCAGCCGCAGTAACTCTCCCTCTCTCTGTCTAACTAACTCTAACTTCCTCATTCTCTGTCTCCCTCTCTCTCCCTCACTGTATCTCTCCCACTGTCTTTCTCTCTCAGTGACTCTCTCTCTGTCACAGTCTCCCACTCTCTCTGAATCTCTCACTGTCTCTGTCACGAACCCTCCCTCACACTGTCTTGCTTTCTCCCTCAGGTTATCTCTCTTTGACACTCATGCTGTCTCTCTCTCCCTCTCTCACTGACTCTTTCTGTTCCTCATTCTTCCTTCCCCTCTCTCTCATGTCTTTCACTGTCTCTCTCTCTCTCTGACTCTTTCAGTTCCTCATTCTTCCTTCAGCCCCCACCCCCCATGTCTCTCTAACTTTCTCTCCTTCTGTATCTCTCTCTGTTTCTACTCTGTCTCTGACTCGCTCTATCTCTCACTCTCTCTGTCATTACCTCTCTCTCACAGTCTCTCTCTCACATTTTTGATTTCTTGCTGTCGCTCTCTCTGTCTGTATTTCTTGTCCTTTCACCATCTATGTCTCTCTCACTCTTTCTTTTTTCTGCCTCTCTCTCTTCCTCTAGCGCCCTCACTGTCTCTTTCTCTCTTTCTGCCTCTTAGTCGCACACTAACTTCCTCTCTCGCACACATATTCTTTGTCTCTATCTGTCTCTCACTCCCTTTCTCACTCTTTCCTTCTCTGCCTCTCAGACTTCGTTTTTTCTGTCTGCCACTGTCTCTGTCTCACCTCTTCTCTCTCTGTTCTTCTTTCCCACTCTGCATCTTTGATTGTCTGTCTCTCTCTGTCACACACACACACAAACTGTTTCTCTCATTGTCTGTGTCTGTGTCTCTTTCTCTCACTGTTTCTCTACGTCTGTCTGGTTTTCTCTCTCACTCTGTCAGCCCGCCTCTCTCTCTTCCCCTCACTCCCCCCCCCCCCCCACCCACCACCACCACCACCCAGCCCATTTGTCTCTCTCTATCTGAAGCAGGTTGCTGAAGGCATAACATTATATTTATAATTACTGGGTTTCACAAGGTAATGTAAGAGGAGTGTGGAAAAGGTCCTGTTTGAACCAATTAATTCTAATTCTTCAAGCACAATATTTGGATAGATGGTAAATGATATTTTCCAGCTGTATTGTGGGTAGGGTGGTGCACACCAGTGTGATTGATACCAACAACACTCAGAGAAAATGCCTGCAGGTCAAGGAACATCAGCTCTGTGCTAATGTAATGGAGTCTGAACTTCGATCATTCTGATGTCTCATTGAGGGGGTGATTATCTGGACATTGTGTTCCAGGAGGCAGAAGCATATGCTTGGATTTGCACTTTGGAAGTATCTGTGCTCAGAGATAGTACGGTGTCTGGAGGGAAGTGCAGTTTTCGAACCTCTGAGGTAGCAGTGGAAAAACCTCAGCTTTTGCACTTTGGTGTATTCACTGGCTAAATCAACCTTTATTATCCACCCCTAACCACCTTTGTAATGAATATGGTGAATCGTGAATTAATGGCAGCATTTGTGGGAAGAAACCAGAGTTAATGCTTCCAATCTGTTGACCCTTCATCAGAACTGATAGCAGCAGGGAATAAGGGGTATTTATGGTGAAGAATGGGTTGGGTGTGCTGCGGGGAGAAAGGGGAGATCTGATTGGATAGATGGAGATGAAGCCCAGAGGGAGAGAGAGAGAGAGAGAGATGTGTGTGATAACATGCGCATTTAAGAGGGATTGGTTCTGTTCTGTTTCTTTTCAAGAGATGTGTTGTAAACACGAGGGTGGGATGTCTTCTCCATGGAAAGCAGAGTAAGTAGCTTTTATTTTGTTACAGACCAGGCCAGAACTCCTCAAAATGTTTTAAGAAGGTAGCCGAGACCCTAACTTCATCCTGTTTTAAAGGCAGATGTGAAGTGGATATTCCCGGTGAAAAGCAATTGCTCAAATAACTGAGCTTTAAGCAAAACAGAATTTATTTAAATCCTACAGTTGAAACACAAACTAAACAAAACGGAATTTAAAATAACCGAACTATGGAAAACATTAACCGACACAATACAGTAACTCCTACTAGGTAACTAGTCCAGTACAGCAACACTTCGTTAACACACCCCTTGGCAAAAAGGTAAATTGCAGCACAGCTTCTTACAGAGAGGAAGGAATAACTTCCAAAGCGATTTCAGAGAGAAAGGCAATCAGGAATCATCTGCCGAAGTTTTCAATCTTCCCTGGAATCCATCATCTTCAGACTGCCTGCTAAACAAACTCGAAAAAAAAACCCTGAGCTGAGAGAACTGGCCACTTCCCAGCCGTTGTTAAACTCGGCTCTTTCCAGACCCATCAACACCTCTGCCTTTAAGACGTCTCTTAAAAAAAACCCGAGGACACAACGACCTTGTGAAAGTGAGGGCAGTGTCACAGTTTAAGGGAAAGGACAGAAGCATGAATGAGCCTCATGCACAGACCCCGGATTTTAGGGGTTGCTTTCAGTTGTTGAAGTTGGGGGTTTTGGAATTGAAGCTGCCAGATACAGGTGTCCCTCTCTCCCTGCTGCCAGATTCCTGCTGTTACTGTTCCTTCTCCTGGACTAGAATCTGCTTGATTTGCCTTGTCCAAGGCTGCATTTATGTGATGTTGCTGTGCTAGGACGCTGATGAGTATTAGTTAAATAATACATTATTTTGTTAAGTATTTCGACAGAATTAAAATGAGCATTTTTTTTGTTTTGCAGTTTTTCTAACTGTGGTTAAGAACGAAGTGTCTTTTGCTTAAATCCGATGAGATTGACCACTCAAATCCGGAATGAAGCACCTTAAACTAGCCTTAAAATAAGACAACAGTTACGGTCTAGGCTATCTCCTTGATAGTCTTCAGGGCATTTGGTCTGTTCCATAAAATACGAAAGGGCTGGGTAAACAAGGAGATAACGGAGAGCAGGCCAGGATAGAAGAAAAGTTGAATATGTGATAATAGATGCTAGGAATAGGAGAGAATGGGCAATGAAACAAAGGGTGACCTTCCCATCAGCCCTGCTCCATCTTCCGATATGATTCTGGCTGATCCTTTATCACGCAGTCACATACCTGTTCTTTTCTCAGACCCACTGACACTGTTAGCTCCTGGAAATCAATATGTTTCTTTCTTTAAAAAAAAACAGTGACTTTTGCGGTAGAGGTCTCCAGATGGTCACCATTGTCTGAGTGAAGACATTTCTCAGCATCTCAGTCAGAAATGGTGTCCCGTGTATATGCTGTGACCCTGGCCCCTTTCTCTGGATTCCCAGGCCGGGGAAACATCATCATTGCATCCTGAGCCCTGTCAGAATCCTATACACATCAGTGAGAGACTTCACCTTCTGATACCATCCACTGAATGCCGGCCCACCCAACCCCAACACTCCTCATAGGACCAACCTGGTACAGCAACAATTATTCTGATAAACCCTTACTGCTGTCCCCTCGCAGTAGGTATCAATTTCCATAGGTACTTGAATCAACAATGTACAAAATACTCCAGCTGTGGTCTCACCAACTGTATAAGCTTTCAAGCTGTACTGAAATCCACAGCCAATGAAGGCCAACATGCCGTTTGTCTTTCTAACATGTTGCTATCCAGCTGCACCTTCATTTTGAATTTCAGTGACCTCTGGAAAAAGACGTCCATAGATTCATACAGCATGGAAACGGACCCTTCGGTGCAATGTGTCCATACTCATCAGGTTTCCCAAACTAACCTAGTTCCATTGTGCTGCATTTGGCCCATATCTCTCTGAACATTTCCTATCCATGTATCTGTCCAATTGTCTTTTAAATGCTGTCACTGTACATGCATCTCCCTCTTCCTCTGGCAGTTCAATCCACACACGAACTACCCTCTGTGTAACAATGTTGCCCCTCAGGTCCCTTTTAAATCTCTCTCCTCTCATCTAAACACGCTGCCCTCCAGTTATGAACTCCCCATCTTCAGAAAAAGACCGTTGCTATTTACCTCATCTACGCCGCTCATGATTTTTCAACCTCTCTAAGGTCACCCCTCAAACCTCGTACATTCCAGTGAACAAATGTCCCAGCCTATCCCTCCTCTCCTTATGGACGCCAATATTGCTCCATTCAATCACTATTTGAATAATACTCTACAAATATGTATCTTATTTCCCATTGACGTGGACAATTTCCCATTTGCACCTTCCATGTGTTCCCCAATTTACTGAAATTGTTCATATTATTCTGAAGCCCTCTTACCTCCTGTCACAATGATGCACAAGTTTGAATTGTCATCAAACCTGGATATTTTATTCTTGATTCACCCATCCAAATTGGTGATATGTGTTGTGCTTAACTGGACCTGCACCAGAGTCAGTTTGTGATCAGTGGGAACGTCAGGCAGCATCCAAGGAGCAGGAGAATCGACGTTTCGGGCATGAGCCCTTCTTCAGGAATCAGGATTCCTGAAGAAGGGCTCATGCCCGAAACGTCGATTCTCCTGCTCCTTGGATGCTGCCTGGCCTGCTGCCCTTTTTCAGAAACACATTTTCAGCTCTGATCTCCAGCATCTGCAGTCCTCACTTTCTCCTATAATACAGGGAACCTGTGCAATATCCTGTGGGATGATTCGATCCTTTAAAGGTTCCATATAAGTGCACATTGTTTTGGACATTTTCAAGGTCCTGTTGTATTTGGAGTCTGAGAACACATCTCCTCCAAGAGAGCTGTGGGCCTGTTGCACCTATTCCGAAAGTTTGGCTATACTCCATAATTCCTGGAAGAAACTCCAATCTTCACCTGCAAATTGTACCCATGGGAGGTAACCAGACCTTCTGCTTAATTAATGGCAAACACCACCCAGGACGATAGAGACAGTTTCTGTTTGCCAACATATGTGTCCCTGCATATCTTTCACGCTCTTGCCAATGCAGTTATGAATTGAACAAGTTTTTCTTTCATCCTTTCCAGTTTTAAAGGGTGCTGACCAATCCGAAAAATGCGGACACTCTGCCTTTTCCTGTTGGTGCTGCTCACAATCCCCATGTCAGATGCGGCTGTACTGGATAACCATGCCGTGACTGGCATTTTTAAATGGTAAGTGTCAGTGAAACAGATCTTACCTGACCAGGGGGCATGGTTAGCACTGCTGCCTCACAGCGCTAGAGTCCTGGGTTCAATTCCCGCCTCAGGCGACTGACTGGAGTTTGCACATTCTCCCAGTGTCTGCGTGGGTTCCCTCCGGGTGCTACGGTTTTCTCCCAAAGCTCAAAGATGGACAGGTTCGGTGATCTGGCCTTGCTAAATTGCCAGTCGTATTAGGTGAAGGGGAAAATGTGGGTGGGTTGCGCCCCGACCGGGTCGGTGTGGACTTGTTGGGCTGAAGGGCCTGTTTCCACACTGTAAGTAATCTAAAAAAAAGCTGTTGGGGGGAGGGGGGCTGTACATCACTAAGAGTGAAATTGATAGCATCCGCTGACCCTGAAATAAAGGAGACAGTGTAATACATCGAAGTGAGGTTTGGAGAAAATGCTCAAATCCCACGCACAGGCAACATTTTACTGTTTACTGAATCGCCTCACCTCTCAGTTTCACTTTGTCTCCCTCCGTCTCCTTCACTTATTATTCCAATTTCCTGTCAGTCACAAGTCTTTGTTTTCTCTCTGTCCCTTTCTTCTGTTCCCTTGCTTTCTAGTTGCTCCACACCTTGTCCTTATTTCCCAAACATTTTCTGTTTTCCAATTCTTCCAGGATTCTCTCTACCTCCAGTTCTAGTTCACTGCTCCTGTAGCCTTCATTGTCTCTCTCCTTCTCCCTCCCCATCTCTCTTTGTTAGAAACGTATGGCAATACGTTTCCCATCAATACGTATGGCATGGAGCATCGAGTAGTGCATCAGTCAAAGGACCTTATGATGAAGGTACAGTGAGTTATCAAGAAGGCTTGTGGCATTCTGTGATTCATTGCACGAGGTTTTGTATAAAAATAAGTAGCAATGTTCTGCTTTCTGTCGCATCACTCTGTCTTTAAACCTGACACAGATCCCAGAATTTACTACAACACTGAGATAGGGGTACAAAATGAAGCAACATTGACCTTCCCATGCAAGAATTTGAAATGTGAATTCCTTTTCTTTAATATGATGGGCATTGTTCCATGTAACACATCTCAAACAGGGCCCACTGGCACTGCACAGAGAATGTTTCACCTGAAGTCCGTCCCTTGACTCACACCCTGACTTCAGGGCATTTGGTCTGTTCCATAAAATACGAAAGGGTTGGGTAAACAAGGAGATAACGGAGAGCAGGCCAGGATAGAAGAAAAGTTGAATATGTGTTAATAGATGCTAAGAATAGGAGAGAATGGGCAATGAAACAAAGGGTGACCTTCCCATCAGCCCTGCTCCATCTTCCGATATGATTCTGGCTGATCCTTTATCACCTGTTCTTTTCTCAGACCCACTGACACTGTTAGCTCCTGGAAATCAATATATTTCTTTCTTTAAAAAAAAACAGTGACTTTTGCGGTAGAGGTCTCCAGATGGTCACCATTGTCTGAGTGAAGACATTTCTCAGCATCTCAGTCAGAAATGGTGTCCCGTGTATATGCTGTGACCCTGGCCCCTTTCTCTGGATTCCCAGGCCGGGGAAACATCATCATTGCATCCTGAGCCCTGTCAGAATCCTATACACATCAGTGAGAGACTTCACCTTCTGATACCATCCACTGAATGCCGGCCCACCCAACCCCAACACTCCTCATAGGACCAACCTTGTACAGCAACAATTATTCTGATAAACCCTTACTGCTATCCCCTCGCAGTAGGTATCAATTTCCATAGGTACTTGAATCAACAATGTACAAAATACTCCAGCTGTGGTCTCACCAACTGTATAAGCTTTCAAGTTGTACTGAAATCCACAGCCAATGAAGGCCAACATGCCGTTTGTCTTTCTAACATGTTGCTATCCAGCTGCACCTTCATTTTGAATTTCAGTGACCTCTGGAAAAAGACGTCCATAGATTCATACAGCATGGAAACGGACCCTTCGGTGCAATGTGTCCCTACTCATCAGGTTTCCCAAATTAACCTAGTTCCATTGTGCTGCATTTGGCCCATATCTCTCTGAACATTTCCTATCCATGTATCTGTCCAATTGTCTTTTAAATGCTGTCACTGTACATGCATCTCCCTCTTCCTCTGGCAGTTCAACCCACACACGAACTACCCTCTGTGTAACAATGTTGCCCCTCAGGTCCCTTTTAAATCTCTCTCCTCTCACCTAAACACTCTGCCCTCCAGTTATGAACTCCCCATCTTCAGAAAAAGACCGTTGCTATTTACCTCATCTCCGCCACTCATGATTTTTCAACCTCTCTAAGGTCACCCCTCAAACCTCGTACATTCCAGTGAACAAATGTCCCAGCCTATCCCTCCTCTCCTTATGGACGCCAATATTGCTCCATTCAATCACTATTTGAATAATACTCTACAAATATGTATCTTATTTCCTATTGACGTGGACAATTTCCCATTTGCACCTTCCATGTGTTCCCCCATTTACTGAAATTGTTCATATTCTGAAGCCCTCTTACCTCCTGTCACAATGATGCACAAGTTTGAATTGTCATCACAGAGAATGTTTCACCTGAAGTCCGTCCCTTGACTCACACCCTGACTTTACCCATTTCAGTTTCCGCTTGGTGCTGGGCACTGGGCATCTGATTATGGGAGAGAACACTTCGCCTTCCTGGTGGCTTTACCTGCTTCCCAGTGCGGAAACTCCAATAGATATATAGACTTGAACACCAGCATATCAACACATCCTTTCATTACCTCCGATGTGAACTTTTTCCAAAACTACCCAGGTAGAAATTACCTCGCTGTCTTCCCGAACAACAGCAGTAGTTGCCCAGAAAGTAAGTTGCTGAACCCCGCCCAGATCAACGGGAACCGCACCGCAGCTCAGCTTTTCCAAACTCTGCTGAATAACAGAACCCAGCACAATAACCAGCTAATGGGCTGTATCATTCTCTACACCACCTACAGCCCATGTCTAGATCAATGCTTCAGTAACACGGGGAATTGTCAGTTCATCCATGCCTTGCAAAAATCCCCATTTCCGGTCATATGGACTGAACCAGACATTCACAAGTATTTTGTCTTCAGTAAAATATTTGCACACGATGCAGATCAGAGGTGACACCAGGAAATCCGAGAAAAGCTGGCTGCAGTAGAGAATACCGGGTTTCATGTCAGAAGGTGTGCTATAGAATACCCAATCAGGTGTAAAGAATGCTCCGCTCCAGAATACTGCATCGAACAGACTCCAAGAATTGACTTAACATACTAAGGGATTTGGGAATTTCTGTAAATGGGTGGAGTGCGTATTCAAATACATCTATCACATTTCAAAACAATATAAAAATCCAAATTTACCAACATATCCTTTCTGCTTAACATTCAATGAATCAAATGAGATGTCATCAGAGAATAAAAGTCAGTTATCAACTCAATAAATTCAAGAATCCCTCACAGTCAAAATCAATTCCATTCACAACCTCTTTTTCCTGTCCAACAACACATCTGCAAATGCAACCCAATACTGGTCCCAAATTTTCAGTATCAGTCTTATTCCAACCCTGCTGCTCACTGCAGACAGAGATAGAACATAGATACAAAATGTTTGAGAGACTGAACAAGCTTACAGAGATAGGGTGTGTTAGAACATTAGAACATTTCAGCGCAGTACTGGCTCGATATTTTGCCGACGTGTGAAATCAATCTGAAGCCCATCTAACCTACACTATTCCATTATCATCCATATGTTTATCCAGTGACCATTTAAATGCCCTTAAAGTTAGTGAGTCCTGTACTGATGTAGGCAAGGCATTGCATGCCCGTTGTACTCTCTGAGTAAAGAATCTATCTCTCATATCTGTCCTATATGTATCACCCTCTCAGTTTAAACTATGCCCCCTCGTGCTAGCAATCACCTTCCGAAGAAAAAGGTTCTCACTGTCTGTCTTATTTATTCCTCTGATCATCTTGTGTGCCTCCGTCAAGTCACCTTTTAACCTTTTTTTTCTCTAAGGAAAACAGCATTAAGTCCCTAAGCTTTCTTCATAAGACCTACCCTCCGTATCAGACCACATCCTGGTAAATCTCCTTTAAAACCTTTCCAAAGCTTCCACATCCTTCCTATAATGCAATGACCAGGACTATGCACAATAACTCCAAGTGTGGCCACACCAGAGTTTTGTACAGCTGCAACATGACTTCATGGCTCCAAAACTCAATCCCTCTACCAATAAAACCTAACACATCATATGCCATCTTAACAATCCTTTAACCCGGGTGGAAATTTTCAGGGCTCTAACATGGACACCGAGATCTATCTCCTCACCCACACTACCAAGTATTTTACCATTAGCACATTGCTCTGTATTCCTGTTACTCAATCCAAAGTGGATCACCTCACACTTTTCTGCATTAAACTCCATTTTCCACTTCCCAGCCCAGCTCTGCAGCCTATCTATGTCTCACTGTAATCTACAACATACTTTGGCACAACTCCACCAACCTTAAGGGCATCTGCAAGTGTACTAACTCATCATTCTATGCCATCATGCAGGTCATTTATAAAACTGATAAACAGTAGTGACACCAAAACAGATCCTTGCAGTACACCACTAGTAACTGAACTCCAGGATGAAACAATTCCCATCAACCACCACCCTCTTCTTCCAGCCAGCCAATTAATGATCCAAACCACTAGATCACTCTCAATCCCATGCCTCCGTATTTTCTGTGATAGCCTACCGTAGATAATCTTATCAAACGCTTTACTGAAACTGAGATGTTGGACAACAGTACAGTAGCGCCTCGACTTACGAACTTAATCCATTCTGGGACCCAGTTCGTGAACTGAATCAATTTTTTCCATTGCTCGCATAGCATAAGAATGCTAGGACGGTCGTTCACAGCGCACGTGCCAAAGATGAACTGAATGAGATCATGCGGGGCCCGAGAGCTTTTGCGTTCAACAAGCACGTAGCAAAGCAGAATAATGAAGCCACATGGTCGCACACGGGCTTTTTGCATTCGTACCTTGAATTTTGTATGTACGTTGAAGCAAGATTTTACGTACAATCCTGTTCGTAAACAGGATTTGTTTGTGAATGGGGTTGTTCGTATGTCGAGGCGCTACTGTACTTGAAAAGGTTCAGAAAAGATTTTCAAGGATGCTGCCAGGGTTGCAGGGTTTAAGCTATAGGGAGAGGATGAATAGACTGTATTCAATATGAGTCTAGATTAGAGTAGTGCTGGAACAACACAGTTCAGGCAGCATCTGAGGACCTGCTGTGCTTTTCCAGCACCACTCAAAACTAGACTCTGGTTTCCAGCATCTGCAGTCCTTGTTTTTACCCTGTGTTCAATGTGATCTAACCTTGATCTAACAGTCTACGGGTGAGCAGTAGAGGAACCTTGACTAACCTCTGACTGATGCTCATGTAGATCATATTCACTGCTCTTTAAAGGCATCTGAATGAGTATGTGACTAAGAGGGGTTTAGAAGAATATGAGCTAAATGCTGGAAATGGGACTAGATTTATTTAGGATAGCTGGTTGGCATGGCTGTGTTGGACAGAAGGGTCAGTTTCCGTGCTGTATATCTCTGTGTCTCTATGCCTGTGACTCTAAAAGGAAGGGTATGCAGTAATGTTTAAACCCAGTGCTGGAGATGGATGTGAAGAAATCTGCACTGAGGCTTGTGGCCTTCTCCAGGTCCCCCTCTATTTACACATGAACTGTCCTTGACTTTATCACTGCCTCATTCAGAGACCGCATCTCTGACATTGACCCTTCTCATCTGTCAGCCAGGGCTCCCTGCTTGGTCCAGATTAACAGCCCCAATCAGGGAACTCATATTCTATGAGGTCCAGCTGGCTGTCCTGGTCACAACCATTGGAATTCATATTTCCCCTGGAAATAAAGCACACACTAAAGAGAAACAGTTACATACCCGGGAAAAAGGAAGGGGTAAGGCCATACTGGAAAGGAAATGGAGTCACACATTTGAGGTGACCCATAGAGTGGAAGAAAATGTAATGGGAAGGAGACCAGTAAAGACAGATTTAATCGCCTGAATGAAGTATTTCCTTTGTGAAATGGATTAAGAGTTTTGGTGCAGAGCATGCCTTCAATTTCCCTTTAATGGATCTGCAGTTTCTGTATCATTTCCAAATGTTCTCTCTCCAATGTTGTACTATTGGAATGGTTTGAACAGCAGAGATATCATTTCTTTGCACAGCTGTATTCAATGAAATGAGTTGCATGCAGAACTACACGTGATTCTTTTGATTTTAATTTATACACATAAAATAAAGTTAATCTCACCATTGAACAGCAATCTGCTTGCAGATGTATGATTTATCTCATTCACCCGCCACTTATTCCTGTCAATGAGTTATGTTTCTGTTTTGTGAAGAAATATGAACGAGCTGGAAGAGTAATGGCAGCGTCCATTGTGGGGGTTCCCGAACATTGCAGCTGGATGGTGGGGTCAGGGAGGGGGTTGGGGTTCACAAAAACTAGTCAGGAGGGAAAGGGAAAGACAAGTGGTATACGTGGGCACACTGAGACAGTGAGGAGAATGAAATGCGGCCTGGAGAGATCTCTGGCTGCATTCTCAAACGCAGGGGCTAATTGGAAGGGGACACAAAGGATTGACTCAAAGGAAGTAAGGATGAGGCTAGGCTGACTGTGAAACAGGCAACAGACACTGGTAGAAGGGTGAACAATACAGGCTCACGGTGAGACTGTTTCCAGTCACCATATAGTTTCTGGGACAAACGTTGACTGAGCCTGGAGGATCATCATCTCAGTGAATGATGCTCTTTAGTCTGCCTAGAACTTGTTGGTCTTCCAGAGTGAGGAGTTGACCCTGACTGAGTATTGCAGACTGACACATCCTAATGTCCAGGACTACGTGCTGAGGGATGGACTACAGCTTGGGGCGACTGCTGCCAAGGTGCAGTGGGGGTAAGACCATTGTCTGAGATCTTCCTGCTGAAGGGAAATGGGGGTCCGTTCAGTTATCGGACCCTCCCAGTGTCTCCCATATATATAATGACGTACGTGTAAGCGACCTTTTTTGGGTTTTTGGTTCGTCCAAAGTCCAATGTTTGTTTACTTGAATAGAATATTCTTTGTTGCATATCACGTGACAATAAAGGATATTGCAACTGGAAAGGACCAAATTCCATTTGTGCCTATGTATATACAGAAAGATATTTTTGATGAATCAAATATAATTTTGAAATTTAAAAAGAAAAAGACAAGCTCAGTATTAGGTTGTTCACAATCACCATGTAGTAACTGAATGGCGTGCAGATGAGGCCAGACTCTCAATGAGACTGTTTACAGTCACCATATCGTAACTGGGTGGTGCGTCAATGAGGCTAGTTTCACTGAGAGACTGTTTTACACTGACATTATACTGACTTGGAGGTGTGTAACCGAGGCCACACTCAGTGTGAGACTGTTTACAGACACAGTACAGTTACACAGAGGTGTGCAGATGAGGGCAGGTTCACTGTCAGACCCTTTACAGTCAGTGTATAGTTACTGGGAGGTGTGAAGATCAGGCCAGGATCACTGTGAGACTCCTTACAGTCAGTGTATAGTTACTTGGAGGCGTGGAGATCAGGCTAGCCTCAGTGTGAGACAAAAACAGAAATTGCTGGAAAAGATCAGCAGATCTGGCAGCATCTGAGAAGAAACATCTGAATTAATGTTTCAGGTCCGATGACGCCGCGAGGGGGAGGATGGACCGAAACGGCAAGACAGCCGTGACATACCGCAAGGAGGAAGAGGAACAGAGTCGCGGCCGCAACATGCTACGAGAGTGGTGGAGGGTGAGGGGAGGGTGGGGGGTGGGGTCATGCATAAGTCGTGCCCTGGTTTGCCTAACCAGAATACGACACATCACATTCATCTCAATTAAATTCCATCTGCCACTCCTCAGCCTATTGTCCTGTTGTACTGTCAGACAACCTTCTTCACTGTTCAACACACCACCAATTTTGCTGCTATCTGCAAACCTATATTCACATCCAAACCATTTTTATAAATGACAAAAAGCAGTGGAACCTGAACTGATCCTGGTCACAGGCCTCCAGTCTGGAAAATAACCCTCTATCACCATTCTCTTTCTCAGGAAAATAACCCTCTATTACCATCCTCTATCTCAGGAAAATAACCCTCTATCGCCATCCTCTATCTCAGAAAGGTGCCCAGCAATCTCTTCTCTCGCTTCCTAAACATTTCTGAAATTACCTGATCAGGTCCTGGGGAAACATCTATCTTTATTGATGTTAAGGTGCCCAGCATCTCCTCCTCTGTAATATGGATAGATTTTATGACATCACTATTAATTTCCCCAAGTTCCCTAGCTTCCATTTAAACATGGTAATTAAACATCCAAGGATTTACAACTTATCGAAAAGACAGTGAGGTGGGCAGAGGGGGTGGGGTTCCTTGTTCGTTAAGAATGAAATTAAATCTGTGGCACTGAATGGCATAGGGTGAGATGATGTGGAGTCTGTCTGGATGGAGGTGAGTAACCACAAAGGCAAAATAAAACAGAGTGGGATTTATGAACAGACCTCCCAGCAGTGGTCAGGTCCATGGATGTAAGATGTACCAGGAAATAGATAGGGCGTGTCAGAAATGCAAGGTCATGGTGATCATAGGGGCTTCAATATGTAGATGGTCTGGGGGAATTATGTTGCCAGTGGATCCAAAGAAAGGGAATTCATGGAATGCTTACAGGATGGCATTTGGAATACCTTGTGAGAGAGCCCACAAGGGAGCAGACTAATTTTCCGATAATTGGCATTTGGATAATCGAGGTTCCTCTGTAGTCAATAAGCCAAAAGCTCTAAAAATGGGCTACATCGTAGGGTTCTGAAGGAGGTAGCTCAAGAAATAGCGGAAACAATGGTTGTAATCTTTCAAAAATCACTGGAGTCAAGGAAAGTCCCAGATGATTAGAAAATGGCTGTTGTTACCCTCTTGTTCAAGAAAGGATCGAGACAAAAGATGGAAAATTACAGGTTGATTAGCCTAACCTCGGTTGTAGGTAAAATTCAAGAATCCATCGTTAAGGATGAGATTTCTAAATTCTTGGAAGTGCAGGGTCGAATTAGAACAAGTCAGCATGGATTTGTTAAGGGGAGGTCATGCCTGGCAAATCTATTAGAATTCTTTGAAGAGGTAACAAGTAGTTTAGATCAGGGAAACCCAGTAGATGTTATTTACTGAGACTTCCAAAAGGCCTCTGATAAGGTGCCTTTCGAGAGGCTGCTGAGGAAGGTGAGGGCCCGTGGTGTTCGAGGTGAGCTACTGTCATGGATTGAGGATTGGCTGTCTGACAATGTACACTGGGATCCGGGAGTACTAGTACAGGATTCTCTAAAGATTGACTCGCAAGTTGAGTCCATGGTTAAGAAAGCAAATGTAATGTTGTCATTTATTTCAAGAGAGTAGGAATTTAAAAACAGTGAGGCGCTACTAAGATTTTATAAACCTCTGCTTAGGCCCCATTTAGAATACTATGTGCAGTTTTGGGCCCCACACCCAGGCAAGACATACTGGCACTGGAGCGTGTCCAGCAGAGATTCACACGGATGATCCCTGGAATGGCAGGCCTAACATGCGATGAACGGCTGAGGATCCTGGCATTGTATTTGTTCGAGTTCAGAAGGTTGAGGGGAGATCTAATAGAAACCTCAAGATAATGCATGGCTTAGAAAGGGTGGACACTGGGAAATTGTTTCCATCAAACAGGGGTAGTAGGACTCGTGGGCACAGCCTTAGAGTTAGAGGGGGTCATTTTAGAACGGAAATGATGAGACATTTCTTCAGCCAGAGAGTGGTGGGCCTGTGTAATTCACTGCCATGGAGCTCAGTGGAGGCCGGGACGGCATGAGTCTTTCAGGCAGAGATTGGTAAATTCTTAATCTTGCAAGGAATTAAGGGAGATGGGGAGAGTGCGGGTAAGTGGTGTTGAAATGCCCATCAGCCATGATTGAATGGCGGAGTGGACTCGATGGGCTGAATAGCCTAACTCCCACTCTGATGTCTTATCTTTTTATGATGAAATTTAAACTATGCATACTGGTTGGTGTGAAAAGGCTGGTCCTTTTGGAAGCATTCTGGTCACAACAAGTTAACCCGAGGATGGCAGATGTATTCCTATTATTTGTTTGGTGCCCATTAAACACTGCTGAATGCTAACCAGTTGGGTACCCACAGTTACATGCTCTCTGTCATATTGGATACCAAACCCTCCCTATTTACATTGTAAGCGTTCTGCCAGTTAATTCTTCCAAGGAGGAAACTCAACAGAGTTTGTGAAATAATGTCTATCTTTATAAATTTGCGTTGACTCCATCCAATCAGACCATTGTATTTTTAAGTGTCCACTTACATCATCGTTTACAATGCATTCTGATATTTCACTGAGGTTGATGCCATACCAACATCACAGAATTTGGAAAGATAACCAGCAACATATGTACGATTATGCACGATGACTGCAGTCGATAATGAGACATTGGTTTTCAGATTCCAGGATTATTTTCTCCAGTATTACTTCTGTTCGCTCATGACCAATTCGTTTATCTCCTGATTTTGACGAGGGTATTGCTTCTATTGTATTGTTGAGAAACTTAGCAAACTTTCAACTCTGAAGACAGACCCAAAATAACATTTTTTTTCTCTGTTATTCACTTTGTCCCAATTGCAGATTTTCTTCTGCTGCCAAATGAGTGCACATAGTTGACTTTTCTGAGCACGTTTTGCTTTATCTATAGAAAGTGGTTTCAAACACATGTTTATATCTCTCACCAGTTTAATTCCATGCATTATTTTGTTAGTCCCTGCTTTACGGAATTAGAAAATGTTCTGAGTCCCAAGGCCCAGTGTTTAACGTCACCTTTATATATTTTTTATACACTTAGCACATTACCACTGCACCAGAAAACGCTCCCCACAGCCCAACATCAGCTTTGCACAACTCTTCCTTGAATTAACAACACTCTTTACCTTCCCCTGTATTCCATGATTGGATCTCTTTCCGGCTTTTGCTCATGATTTGAACTCAAATTTGTTACAAATGATGAAATCTTTAAAATTTTCGATTTAACTGCAAGCTAACCAGACTACAGCGTATACAGACTGTCACATTATCAGGAGCTGGGGGGAGGCAATGCTTCACTGTCAGGTTGTCCACTTGCCAGATGTCAGCTGGGTTATGCCTTTGAGTAAAATGCACAGTATCGCTGATCTTATGAGGGAAGTTATGCTTCCATTGGAGAGATCAACATAAAAGTATTTCTTCAGATGAAGTACTGCCTTCTGACAAGTTCTTATACAGAGGCATCTTATTTCCACCGAATGTTTGAACAATGAACAAAAATGTATTGCTTTAGGACAGTCTGAAACCAGGTAGCAGGTTATAGAAATGAAATGGGTCAGAAGGAAAGGAATATACAACTGCAATCTAAATTATCTTTTGCACTTGGCATTCAAACCCTATTGACGCAAGAGGTGGCTGGATGTTCATGGTTCATCTGGCCAAGATGGTTGTTTTGCAATATGTAAGTGTCTGGTCAAATCAAAAGAATGAATGGGCCAACAGGGGGACAATGACATCAATTGAGGGTTCAAGGGCAGAATCGTTACTCATTTTGCAAACATAAAGGCAGAATGGGAATACTGCAGGGAGGAATAAAATGGAATTTAGAGGGATGAAAAAGTTTTAAAGTGATCCCAATAAAGGACAAACAATAACTGGGAACCAGAACCAGAGTGCCATGAGTTGAGTCTGAGAGATAAACAGGGAAACAGTGACATGTCTGGCTGCAAATGATCAGGGACAAACATGGGAAGGAACGGCCTCAAATATTCAACAAAAAGGCACATTCTGTTAAAAATCTGTTAAAAATCACACAACACCAGGTTATAGTCCAACAGGTTTAATTGGAAGCACACTCCGAAAGCTATTGTGTTTCCAATTAAGGTGGTAAAAACAATGACTGCAGATGCTGGAAACCAGATTCTGGATTAGTGGTGCTGGAAGAGCACAGCAGTTCAGGCAGCATCCAAGGAGCAGCGAAATTGACATTTCGGGCAAAAGCCATTCATCAGGAATAAAGGCAGTGAGCCTGAAGCGTGGAGAGATCAGCTAGAGGAGAGTGGGGGTGGGGAGAAAGTAGCATAGAGTACAATGGGTGAGTGGGGGAGCGAATGAAGGTGATAGGTCAGGGTGGAGAGGGTGGAGTGGATAGGTGAAAAAGGAAATAGGCAGGTAGGACAAGTCATTAGGACAGTGCTGAGCTGCAAGTTTGGAACTAGTGTGACTGCAGGAACTGTAAAACCTGTGCCCACACCTCCTCCCTCACGTCTATCTAAGGCCCTCAAGGAGCCTTGCACATCCATTAGAGTTTTACCTGCACATCCACTAATATCATTTATTGTATCCGTTGCTCCCGATGCGGTCTCCTCTACATTGGGGAGACTGGGCGCCTCCTAGCAGAGCGCTTTAGGGAACATCTCCGGGACACCCGCACCAATCAACCACACCGCCCTGTGGCCCAACATTTCAACTCCCCCTCCCACTCTGCCGAGGCCATGGAGGTCCTGGGCCTCCTTCACCGCCGCTCCCTCACCACCAGGCGCCTGGACGAAGAACGCTTCATCTTCCGCCTCGGAACACTTCAACCCCAAGGCACCAATGTGGACTTCGACAGTTTCCTCATTTCCCCTTCCCCCACCTCACCCTAGTTCCAAACTTCCAGCTCAACACTGTCCCCCATGACTTATCCTGCTTCCAATTAAAATTGTTGGACGATAACCTGATGTTGTGTGATTTTTAACTTTGCACATCGCAGTCCAACACCAGTATCTCCATATCTTTAGCTCTGGGCACTCTCACCATCTGTTCCCCTCCTTCTACAATCCAAACCCCAGTATTTTCCAGCAGTTCCTTCCAGTTCTGAACAAGAGTTAGATCAGACTCTCGACATTAACTGTTTCTCTCTCTCCACACAATGTCCCTCAGCAACTCAATTCCCGCAACACAAACTGGTAAACTACATTACCCATGCTGCCCTGGTAGAGAGCGCCTGCGCAGCAAGGGCTGGTTAGCTGGGTATCGTGGAGGATCGGCCTACGGGGTGTAATGGGAATTGTAGTTCTGACGCGACGTGCGGCGGTTGGTGGCCAAGGGCGGGGAGTTCGAATGGGCGCGCATGGGATTCCCCCCTGCGGCTGGATTTGGGGGCGCGCTCCTGTAAATAGCCTGGGGGAGGGGCGGGGTTTATAGACTCAGAGACCTCCCCCAATCAAAAGCCTCCCTCCGAACCTGGGGATATGGGAGAATAGGGAAATGGCACAGATGTTTTCTCTAATTTCTAGGTGGAATACAAAAAGAAAATTACTAATTACTGAGCACAAAGATCCTCAGAATTATAGACTAGTAAACCTAGCGTCTATGGTGGGTGAATTACTTGATACAATTGCGAGGGATAAGATGTACACGCATTTGAAAAGATAGGGTTTGATTAGGAACAGTCAGCATGGCTTTGTGGATGGGAGATCAGGCCTCACAAATTTGTTAAGAGTTCTTTGATGAAGTGACCAGCAAGACGTAGTCTGGATGGAGTTTGTGGAATGCTTTTGTCAGGGTTTGTTGGAACAACAACATTGTTCACTGACTAGGCATGTACCTGTTTCAGATCCAGCATTGCATCATGAAGCGGAGTAAATGAATCATGTCACACTAAGAGATCCTCCAGGAAATTGGGAATAAGATGGAATTCAAAGGGATGATGAAATTTTGAAGTGATCCCCATAAAGGTCAAACAATAACTGGGAAACAGAAATAGAGCCTTACGGCCTTTGATAAGGTTCTACATGGTAGGCTGTTCTGGAAGGTTGGATCTCATGGAATCTTGGGCAAGCTGGCAAATTGGCTTTGCAGTAGGAAGCAGACGGTAGTAGTCTAGGGATGCTTGTCTAATTGCAGGCCTGTGACTATTGGAGTCCTTCAGGAGTGGTTGCTGGATCCATTACTGTTTATTATCTATATCAGTGATTTGGATGAGTGTACAAGGCATGAGCAGTCAGTTTTGTTGATGACACTAAAATAGGTGGTATCGTGGACAGTGAGAAAGATTATAGAAAATGCAGCAAGACCTCGATCAGCTGGAAAAGTGAGCAGAAAAATGGCATACAGAGTTTAATCTATATATCAGTAAATCCCCAGGACCCAATCAGGTGTACCCTAGAACTCTATGGGAAGCTAGGGAAATGATTGCTGGGCCCCTTGCTGAGATCGTTGTCTTATCAATAGTCACAGGTGAGGTGCCGTAAGACTGGAGTTGGCTAACGTGATACCACTATTTAAGAAAGATGGTAAGTATAAGCCAGAGTGAGCGGTGAGCTTCACTTCAGTGGTAGGAAGGTTGTTGGAGGGATTCCTGACGGACAAGATTTAAATGTATTTGGAAAGGCAAGGATTGATTAGGGATAGTCAACATGTCTTTGTGCATGTAAAATATATCTCACAAACTTATTTGAGGTTTTTGAAGAAGTCACAAAGAGGATTGATGAGGGCAAAGTGGTGGACGTGATCTATCTGGACTTCAGTCAGGGTTTGACAAGGTTCCCCATGGGTGACTGGTTAGCAAGGTTAGATCTCATGGAAAACAGGGAGAACTAGTCATTTGGAAACAAAACTGGCTTGAAGGTAGAAGATCTGGTGGTGGAAAGTTCTTTTTCAGACTGAAGTCTGTGACCAGTAAAGTGCTACAAAGATCTGTGCTGGGTCCACTACTTTTTGTCATTTACATAAATAATTTGGATGTCAACATAGGACGTATAGTTAGTAAGTTTGCAGATGATACCAAAATTGGAAGTGTAGTGGACAGCAAAGAAGGGTACCTCAGATTACAACGGGATCTTGATCAAATGGGCCAATGGGCTGAGGAGTGGCAGATGGAGTTTAATTTCAATGAATGCGAAATGTTGCATTTTGGCTAAGCAAATCTTAACAGGACTTATACACTTAACAGTAATGTCTGAGAGAGTGCTGCTGAACAAAGAGACTTTGGAGTGCAGGTGCATAGCTCCTTAAAAGTAGAGTCGCAGTTAGATAGGATAGTGAAGAAGGCGTTTGGTATGCTTTCCTTTGTTAGTCAGAGTATTGAGTATAGGAGTTGGAAGGTCATTTTGCAGATATACCAGACGTTGGTTCGGCCACTTTTGGAGTATTATGTGCAGTTCTGGTCTACTTTCTATCAGAAGGATACTGTGAAACTTGAAACGATTCAGAAAAGACTTACAAGGACATTGCCCGGATTGGAGCGATATGGAGAATTTGAAATAGGCGGGGGCGGTTTTCCCTAGAGCTTCGGAGGCTAAAGTGTGACCTTATAGATGTTTATAAAATCGTGAAGGGCATGGATAGGGTAAATACACAAGGTCTTTTCCCTGAGGGTGAGAAGTCTAGAACTAGAGATCGTAGATTTAAGGTGAGAGGGGAATGATAAAAAGAGACCTAAGGGGCAACTTTTTTACACAGAGGGTGGTGCATGTTGAATGAACTGCCAGAGGAAGTGATGGAGGCTAGTACAATTGCAATATTTAAAAGGCATCTGGATGAGTACATAAATAGGAAGGATTTGGAGGGATATGGGCCCGGAGCTGGCAAGTGGAACTAGATTGGGTTGGGATATTTTGTCGGCATGGCTGTGCTGTACATCTCTACGATTCAAAGTTTGAGGTCTTGCATTTTGGAAAGTCAAATTAAGACAGGAGTTTCATGCTGAATGTTAGGGCTTTAAGGAGTGTAGTGCAACCTTGTAGTTCAGGTGCACAATTCTCTGAAAGTGAAGTCACAGGTAGACAGGGCAGTGAAGGCGGCATTTGGCACACTGACCGTCAACAGTTACAGACTGGATATAGCTGTTGGGAAGTTATGTTGCAGTTCTGCAAAACGTTGATGAGGCTGCTCTTGGGAGTATTGCATTCAGTTTTGATGACCTTGCTGCAGGAAGGATGTTACTAAACTGAAATGTACTAGGATGTTGCCAGGATTCAATTGTCTGAGTTCTAAGGAGAGGTTGGACAAGCTAGGACATTTTTTTTCTTCAGAGTGTAGGAAACTGAGGATGGACCTTATAGAAGTGTATAAGATCATGAGAGGCACAGAAATGCTGAATGCACTCAATCTTTTCAACAGGGTTGTGGAATTGAGGACTAGAGGGCATCAGTTAGTGGGTAAAGAACGAAAGGGTAACTGAGGGGAAACGGTTTTACACAGGCGGTGGTACGAAGATGAAATGAGCTCCTGGTGAATTGCTTGAAACGGGTACATTAACAATATTTTGGTCAAATACATGGATCGGAAAGATTTAGACGTATATGGGCAAAGAACAGCGAAATGGAGTTAGTTTGGAAGACTAGTGGAGGTTAGTGTTGGTCAGCATGAATCAGTTTGGGCCAAAGGACCTGGTTCCATGCTGAAGGACTCCATGAATCTTTGATATGGTATTGGGTAAATTGATGGAAACAAATAAATTCTAATAAATCCTCATTGCCTTGTGCTCTCCACCCTTAAGGATGTCCTTAAGGAAGTGGCCCGAGAAATAGTGGATGCATTGGTGATCACTTTCCAGCATTCTGTAGACTCTGGAAGAGCTCTAAAAGACATCACAGTGGCTTGGTTGTAGCATTGGTGCTTCACAGCATTAAGAATTCAATTCGAGTATCAAACACTGTTTGCACATAGTCTGTGTGAGGTTTTTTGGGTGGTCTGGTTTCCTCCCACAGTCGAACAATGTGCAGGTTTGTTGAATTGGCCATACTAAATTTTTCTGAGATGGGTAGGCTAGATGCGCTAGTCAGGGAAATGCAAAGTAATAGGGTAGGGGAATGGGTCTGGGTGGAGTAGTCTTCAGAGGGTCGGTGTGGACTTATTGGGCCAAATGGCTTATTTTCACACTGTTGTGATTATGACAGGAGGGGAGCAAATGTAACTGTACTCAAAGTTTGGGAGAAGATTTGTAGCTCAGGTGCTCGTTGTTGTGGTTCTGTTCGCTGAGCTGGGAATTTGTGTTGCAGACGTTTCGTCCCCTGTCTAGGTGACATCCTCAGTGCATCGACCTGGACCCAATATACCGACCACTGCAACAGACAGCTGGAAGCGGCAGATTCAAACCACTACAAATGCCGCAGAAAAGATTACAGGAGGCTCCCAAGCACTGAAGATGTCACCAAGACAGGGGACGAAATGTCTGCAACACAAATTCCCAGCTCAGTGAACAGAACCACAACAGTAACTACTTTTCAAAAAAAAAGGACCGAGTGAGAAAATGGGGAATTATAGGCTGGTTAGCCAGAAATCAAAAGAGTGGAAAATGCTGAAGTAAATGTTAAGGACGTGATAACTAAGCATTTGGAAAGAAGTGACAGGATTGGTCTTAGTCAGTATGGAATCACGAAAGAAAATCATGCTTGACAAACTGTTCGGAATTTTTGAGGACGTGTCTGGTCGACAAGGGTTGACGTTGTGACTTTGGGCTTTCGAAAGGCTTTTGACAAGGTTCCACACAAGAGATTAGTAAGCAAAGTTATGGCTCATGGTATCAGAGGTAGTGACTTGATGTGGATAGAGAGCTGGTTGACAGAGAGGAAGCAAAGAGTTGAAGTAAGTGGGTACTTCTCAGAGTCATAGGCAGTGAGGTACCATAGGGTTCAGTACTGGGACCCCAGCTGTTCACAATACACATTAATGCTGTGAGCGAAAGAATTGAATGCAACATCTTCAAATTTGCAGACAGCACAAACTGAGTGGTAGTGTGTGTTATGAGGAAGATGCTGAGAAGTTGCAGAGTGACTTGGATAGCTGGCTGAATGGGTACATACTTACATTTATCCGCATTATGTTGTATTTGCGTGTCTATCCACTTTGTGACAAAGACAGGAAGGTAGATTATGATCTGAATGGTGGCAGTTTAGGAAAAGGTGAAGTCCAACAAGACCTGGGTGTTATTGTGGAACAGTCACTGCTGGCATGCAGGTGCTGGAAGTGGGGGAAAGCTCACAGCATGCTGACCTTCATAGCGAGAGGATTTGATACAGGATGACTGATGTCTTCTTGCAGTTATATAAAGCATTTGGGAGGCTATGGCTTGAGTACTGTGTGCAGTATTTTGGTCTCCTAACCTGAGGAAGGACATTCTCGCTAATGAGGGAGTCAAGCAAAACTTCAATAAACTGATTTCAAGGATGGCAGGACTGACATATGAATAAAGACTGGAACAACTGGGTTTGTACTCACTGGAATTTAGGAGAATGGGGGTGGCCATTGAACCTATGGAATTCTCTACCACAGACAGCTGTTGGGAACAGGTCATTAGATATATATTCAGGAACCTGGAAATGGCCCTGTGGCCAAAGAGATCAAGGCGTTTGGAGAGAAACCAGGAATGGGATACTGAAACTGGATGATCAGCCATCATATTGAATGATGGTGCTGGCTCGAACGTTGGCCAGGTTCTCTCAGCAGAAGCCCTTTCGTTGTCCCCCATGCATTCTTGATACCCACATGGACCACAATATGCAAGGCAATTTCTTTTTATTCACAGGATATGGATATGACTGGTCAGGAATCCAGTGACCCAGGTAATGTTCTAAGATCTGGGTTCAAACCCTAACATGGCAGATGATGGAATCGGAATTTAGTAAAATCTTGGAATGGAGAGTTTAATGATGACCATGAAACTATTATTGTTTCTTAGGAAAAATAAAACCACCAGTTTCATTGACGCCCAGGGAAGGAAACTCATCTTATCTGCATGTGACTTCAGATACACAGCAACTCTTAATTACACTCTGAGCAATTAGGGTTGGACAAAAATTCTAGTCTGGCCAGCCAACCCGTTATCCGTTGTATCTGTAAATAGGTTAAGACACCAAATATCAAACAAGTTGTGAATCCCTGAAAGTAAAGCAATGCTCCAGTAAGAGACACCATCACCAGTGAAGGCTCAGTGAGCCTGCATTGTCTTCTGAAACAAAACTAAATATTTTCGGAAAAGCTCAGCAAGTCTGGCAGCATTTGTTGAGAGAAATCAGTGTGAACGATTCGGGTAGAGTGACCCATCGTCAGAACTGATTTCCCTCCACAGATGCTGCCAGACTTGCTGCACTTTTCCAGCAACTACTATTTTTGTTTCTTATTTACAGCATCCACAGTTCTTAGTTTTTATTCTGCACGGTTGTCTGATTGTCACTGGCATGTTGTCTTTTACAACCGGTTCCTGTATTAAGACCACACATCTTTTGACAAAATGCGTGATCAGAATGTTTTGTTTTAATATCTGGTTCTCATTCATGCTTGGATTCTGCCATTTCCAGACACTATACTATCACTGATGGAATATTCTCTTCAAAAGAAAAAGCAATACTGCAAATACTTCAACATAATGCAACAGAGTGAGGAGATCATCCTAACAAAGTATAGGAACGTTCTGTCACTCTGAGAATTTACTCCTGCAGTTACCCAGGAAGCTGAGGTTTTGTGCTCAATGTTCCATGCTCAAGCTTATCCTTTAGTTTTCTCTCTCTCTGGAGCTGCTTGATTGTGAAGTCCAATTCGAGGAATATCCAAAACAAAGCTGTCACTCTGAGTGAATCCAGAGAGTGGATGTTATTGGAAGGGGAGTCCATCTCAAGTGAGAGGCACAGTCCCCTTTCACTCTGACACAGATTCACATGGCGGCACAGTGGTTTGCACTACTGCCTCATAGCGCCATAGACCCGGGTTCAATTCCCACCTCAGGGAACTGTCTGTGTGGAGTTTGCACGTTCTCCCAGTGTCTGCATGGGTTTCCTCCGGGTGCTCCGATTTCCTCCCACAGTCCAAAAATGTGCAGGTTAGGTGAATTGGCCATGCTAAATTGCCTGTAGTATTAGGTGAAGGGTTAAATGTTGGGGAATAGGTTTGGGTGGGTTGCTTTTCGGAGGGTCGGTGTGGACTTGTTGGGCCGAAGGGCCTGTTTCCACTACTGTAAGTAATCTAAACCTTCCTTACTGCGTAAGGTACTGAGCAGGAACCTGGAGTAATCTACCCCACAGACACACGAATATTGAGTGTAACTGTCACTGTTCCATTGCAGCCCAGACAGAGTCCAACTCTGGCTCCTTGATGCCAATGTATGTCCCCAGCAGGTCACAATGAGGCAAAGATATCCTGTAGAAGCCACACTGAGTGCTGAGTCCCTGAGTCTAATGACTCTATGACTGGGCCCTCTGACCTCACAATGAGAGATGACCTTAGCTCAAGTGGAGACTGGGAAATCGTCAATAGAATTTCAACCTTGAACACAGCCGGTTGAAGGAAGGGTGGGGTGGGGTGCAGAATCAGCGAAAAATATTCAAATAACGACAGTAGTGATGCTATAACTTCCAAGATTCACACAGTCCCTCTCGGTCTGGATCGGAGCGACTTCCCATTTGGAGTGAACTCCATTTCCTCACAATCTGAAACATATTGAAGATTAAACAGAAACTAAAGAGATGGAAACACCGTGTAAATAATGGAGAGACTGGGGTTAGTGCTCAATAATAAATATAGAAGTGTATTGAACATAATCTATATTGAATTTTTAATACTAAAGCAGCTCATAAACACTCACTTGATCCATTGCAGACTGTGCAGTTTGTACACCATGCAAAAATGAGGGGACAGAATTGTTGGTGAAGATGTTTAATGAGATGGACAACTCCATCAGTGACTGGTTTGTACTGAAAGCAAGGGCAAGTTTCTCAGCACAAAGCTCTGAGAAGGCAGCAGCACATACCCTAGGGGAGACAAAGAAAGAACAAGAACTAAAGTTTATTAACAGCAGTATTTCTGAAACAGACATAACTGGAAAATATGGGATATTCTGTTCCAGTAAAGTGAAGAGAAGCAGCAGGTGGAATGTTCCCAGGCCTGACTGACATAGATGACAATGAGAAGCCTGGGACCATTCCATCAGAACTCAAGCAGTGCCTTCCCTGACATCAAGAGCAATAAATCACAATTCCCAATGGAGCTTTTCTCTGTTTTCAGTCATGGGAATTGGCATTGCTGGCTGGGCCAGCATTTATTGCTCATTCCCAGTTGTCACCTTCAAAACATGGGGATGAGCTTTTTGAATCGCCGCAGTCTAACTGTCCATTGTGGGTTGACCCACAATATCTTAGGGAGGGAATTCCAGGATTTTCACTCACTGACAGTGATATTTCCAACTCAGGATGGTGAGTGGTTTCGAGTAGAATTTTCAAGGGTGGTGCTCCTATGTATCTGCTGCACTTATCCTTCTAGATGGAAGTGGTCACGGATTGAGAGCTACTGTCAAAGGATCTTTGATTAACTTTTCCAGCGAATCTTGTAGATAATTCACACTGCTGCTACTGAGCATCGATGATGGAGGGACTGGGGATACATGCAGATGTGGTGTCAATCAAGTACACAAGGATATAGAAACATGTACTAGGATTTATATTTAGCTCTTAGTCCCACTTACAGAACAAACTGCTTTAGTTCTCCAACCTCAAAAATGTTAAAATCAGGGTGAGTTAATATTTGAATTAAATGCAGAAAATGTCTGCATTACCAACAGGAGAAAACTTTGAAATGTCATTACTGAGGGCCAGGTCAAAGGTTACATTAATACTTTCCTTAAATCTCATCAGATTGAATTCAAAGGAATATTTCAATTTTCTTGATTATTCTGTGCATAGTGAAGGTAACCAATTCTAAAATTAAGTAGACAGCAAAAATATTTTCAGAACTTAGTGCATCCATTAACTTAGAATACATGGGTAAAAGCATTCCCATTGGCGAAAGAATAGAGAACCAGAAAGTATTTATTTCAGGTAAGTGGTAAAAGAAGCAATGGCAACATATGGAAATTATTTTCTGCATTAAATGGCTAGAATCTGGAATGTTCTGCCTGTGGGCATGGTGAGGTCGATACAAATCAGGCATTCAAGACAGCATTGGATTATTTTCTTAAAAGCAAAACGTGTAAATTGACAGCGAGAAGGAAGACAAATAAAACTTTGCAGGTCTTTGTAAGGAAGCTGGCACCGTTTGAATGGCATTCTTTCTTACAGTGACAGGTCCAATGATGCAAATGATGTGGCTCAAATATTAATCTACAACTGTAGCCACCCAGTTGTTATGAATGAATGCCCAGTACTTCTCTCTCTCTTTCTCTCTCCCCCCCCCCCACCCCTTATTGCCTGCGTTTTTCAGTTTGGTGTCAACATTTCCACTCCTGAACCTTCCAGTTTATTACTGATCAGCTTCAGAAACGTTAGTGACTGATTTGTAGTGACAGCAGAAACAAGATCATGAGCACCAGAATTTGAGAGGCCAGCATTTGACAGGCTTGGGTTTAGGGATGGAGAGAGAGGAAAGAAATGGAAAATTGAAATTAAAGTGAAGCAGACATGAAATCTGCCATGAGCACTCCAATACAAATAAACATGTTCATTTTGGAAGGAAAACAATAGATCAGTATTATTTAAATAGGGAAAAGCTGCAGAAAGCTGTAAAACAAAAACTGAAGGGAGCTTGCGCAGGAAACACAAAGCTAGCAAACAGGGATAATGTTAATGGAATGTTTGATCTAATTTCAAGTTGGTTGACATACAGGAGTCAGGAAGTCTTACTGCAGCTGCACAAGATGCTGATGAGACTACATTGGGAGTACTGTGAGCAGCTTTGCTTCCTTTCAGGAAAGATTTCATTTCATTGGATGCGGTTCAGAGAAGATTCACTTGGATGATCTATAATATGGAGAGATTGTCTTAAAAACAAAAGGTTTAACAGGCTGGGACACTATTTACTGCAATTTAGAAAAATGAGAGGTGATCTCATGGAAACATTCCAGATTCTTAATGGACCTGACAGGGTAAATACTGACAGGAGGTTTCCCCTCATGGGAAAGTCTAGAACCATAGGACAGTCTTAAATTAGCACCTCTTTATTCTAAGGCAGAGATGAGGAGAAATGTCCTCTCTGAGGGTTGTCTTTGGAATTCCATGCCATAAAGAGCTGTGGAGGCAGAATCACAGTCATCCCTCATGGTAAGAGACCCTTCAGTCCAACCAGTCCATGCCAAACATAATCCCAGACTAAACTAGCCCCATCTGCATGCTCCTGGCCCACATCCCTCCAAACATTCCTTATTCATCTACCCATCCAAATGTCTTTTAAACATTGCAATTGTACCCACATCCATCACTTCCTCAGGAAATTCATTCTACATGTGAACCACCCTCTGTGGGAAAAAAAGTTGTTCTTAAGTCTTCATAAAATATCTCTTCTCCCTGAAAAATATGCACCCGAGTCTCAAAATCCCCCATCCTTGGTGAAAAAAAACTACAAATTAATTCATTATCTTATGAAATTCTGTCAGGTCACTTCTCAACTTCCTATGATCCAGTGAAAAAATTCTAACCTTTCTTTATAACTGAAGCCTTCCATACTACGCAAAAGCCTAGTAAATCTCTTCTGAACCATCTCCAGCTTAATAATATTCTTCCTATAACTGGGCTAGCATACACAGACACATCATTCCAGCAGAGGCCTCACCAATATTCTGCACAACTTCTGAACCCCTCTACTCAAAAGGCTAAGCAACGAAGACAAGCATGTCAAACGCATTTCTAAACACCCTACGTATGATGCAAACTTCAATGATGCAGTCGGGGAATCAAGGATTATGAAGAAAGGGCAGAAAAGTGGAAATCAGCCATGATCTTATTGAATGTCAAAGGCGGCTAAAGGAGCTGAATGGCCTGTTACTACTTATGGACTCATGTCTTAATGACATACAATGTATAACATTTTACAACACTATCACTGACCATAATAATGTACAGTGTCCCTTTAATGTGGAATATTTAAAATATTTTAATTACGGTCACTGACATGAGTACTATGGAATTTATTAAACACACTGGTACTAGCAACAAGCTAATTATTGTTAATGTGTAATAGAACTATTAATGTACAAAATGATTATTATTGACAATTTTGCTGATAAGAATTGTCACAGTGTTTAATGCCATGACTACTTCTGCTGGTTAAGTACTTTGTTTCAAAATACACAATCACTAACACAAATAACGGGCAGCTTAATTAATAAGTCATTACGGGGTCTAAAAATAATGCACTGTTGTTAATGAAATAATTACTGTCAGTTGTCATCACACTGTGCCAGATATTCATTTCTTATAATCACACAATCTGGAACTTACCTCAGAATCTATATTTTACAGTTTGGAATCCCCAGAGCTACAGAAATGACCCAATTTATCATCACTTTGGGCCAGGTCCATCACTGATCAGTGTGCCGTGAGAGCAGAGATGAGGTCCTAGGTCCCAGAATCTGTCACGGACACCATTAATGCTAAATTGGATCAAACAAGGGAAATAATGGAAAGCAGGAAAGATAGCATGAATAAAATTCAGTATGGACAAGGATACTGCAACTACGTACAGTCTTTACAGAATAATGTTACTGATTGGAGTATATTTGTACGATTATCAATTCTAACAAAAGTGCACCTTATTTAACAATACCAATACTATACCATTTTTATTAATTGCAATGTACCAAATTTATCATTCTCACTGAGTACTGTGAATAAAGTATTGTTGATATTTAGAAATGCAGTGCTTTTTAATCGTTGCTGATACAGTACATTGTCTGACAATGTCAAACACAATGCCACAAAGTCTGGTACCTCCTGCAGTGTGTGCATTTTACAGTTTGTATTCCTCAGTCTCACACAGTCCTTTCACTAGTACAGACACAGAATACAGGAGATTGCCCAATTCTTCTGTACCATGCACAGCCGGTTTAGGTTCAATCAATTCAGAGTTTGATTACTGGGTGGGCCTGGAAAAGCTGGCAAATATGATGCCATCTAATTTACCTCTCCACTTTTTTCCAAATTCACTTCCACTGTTTGCTATTAATGTCATTCCTGATATGCTTAAACTTGCACACATTTTATTAAGTGTACATTGTCAGACATCTAGCCATTATAAACATCTCACATTCTGTTACTTACTCCAGTCCCTGTATTCTGCAGTTCGGTTTCCTCTCAACCACAGATGTAATTTTATTTCTGAATCTTCTGGGTCATTACTCTGGAGACTAAACAAAGGTAGCGAGAAACATATACAGTCAAACCAAAACATATGCAAAGTTTGTGTCTTGAATATTACAGGAAACAAGAAAAAGTCAAATAAAATCTTCTTTGATGTAAAAATACAATTTACCAGGACAAATTGGAAGGTTCTACTGTAATTAATAAATGGCAAGTAACAATGATATTTGACTCAAGACCCATCACTGGAGATATACCTCACCCAATTTCACTTTCAATGAAATTTCAAGTTCCCAAGCCAATGGAACAGAGAAACAAGAACAAAGTGGACTGGCTGTCAATTCACTATCACTGGTTTTATGCTGTGTTGAAATCTGATATCACGCAGAATCACAGAAGTGCAGGAAGAGACCATTTGGCCCATTGTGCCTGCACTGCCTTCTCTATGAGCATCATTACTAGTGTTAATAGCCTCCTTTTCTCCCCCCATATCATTGCACATCATTTCTAGCCAAATGATCATCAAATGCCTTGTTGAATGCCTCGATTGAACCTGCCTTCACCATATTCCCAGACAACATAGTTCATACACCAAATAGGGCTGCTAGCTCAGTGAAGATGTTTTTACCACACTTCACCTTTGCTTATTTTGCAAATTACCTCTTTTGTCATTTATTAAATACTTGGATTTTCTGCAAAGCAATAATCAATGGAGTGCCAACTGCTCAAACGTTTCCATTCCTGGATGTTATTTGGTATTTCTAGGAGTGTCGTTTAAGCCTGGCTTCTCCAGAAGTGAGACGTCTAGCATCCCTTGGACATCTTTGTTGATACGCTGTAGGTTCAAGGGAAGCAGAAGACAAAACTCATTTTGGCACGTGTGTCTGAGTGTCTGCCTGAATGAACAAGTGAATCAGCAAATGAGTGAATGGACTGCAACAGTTCGAAAATGCAGAACACTACTAATCTCCTCAGGGCAGCTAGGGATGGATGCTAAATGCTCACATCTTGTGAGTGAGTTCACAAAAGGGCAAGGTGGGCATGTGGGTGAGGTAAGTGGCTACAGTGGCAGGTTAAGAGGGTGGTGGATGCAGAGGGTGGCAGGTTCCTGAGGTTAGTCAAAACTAGTCAGTTTGGGTCAGGAGATAGTCAGTTCAAGGGCTTGTCAAGACTGATGAAGGGGTGCAGTCAGACTGAGAGTAAGTTTTGTGTGTTTGTGTTAAAGTTCACTCACATTCTTGTCCATGTTGACCTTTCTCTAACTGGTATAAAGCTCAGTTAAAAGGAGCAGGATAAAATTATCAGAGCTTGCGATCTTCCCTGAGAAGGACCCATCAATCCCTTTCCCTTTCAGCTTCCTTCAACCACCTCTTGTGGGTCCCAGTGCCCTATTTGGACTTGATTCATTTCAGCTCATTGACACAGTCAACTGTTAAATAACAGTTCTGATCCAGAAATGAAAAAAAAAATCACTGCTCATGTGCTGTTGTAAGGGGTGTTTGTGAGGGTGCTGGGTATAAACACTGGAGCATCCCCACTTGGTGTTGGTGTAGGACGCATTGGTCTGGCTGCCTGTGTGTATTTGTTTTTGTTCCGGTCTTACTCAGCTACCTTGCTCCAGCCAGTACTTTCATTACTGTCTTTACGCCATCCCCTTCAATCAGCTGGATATGGAGCAAATTCATTGACCTATTTTCAGTTTCCACAAATGCCCTTTTTTCAATGGACCTTCTATGGTACCTTTCTCCTGTCTCATTTCAGACAATTGCCTCCTTGTCAATTGCATGTATAAGCTCACAGACTCCGATGCCTATCATGCTCCCCACCCCATCGCATATCCTTGTCCTGTTGATACTACTGCCCATGCTAGTGCTTCAGAAATAGTGCTCAGCCCCTTCCTTACACCACTCTCTTTGTTAGTATGCTCAATAGTGAACGAAGTTATCTGAGACTACAAAGGGATCATGATCAATTGGGAAAACAGGCTGAGGAGTGGCAGATGGAGTTTATTGCATTTTTGTACAGTAAACAAGGGCAGGATTTAATCAGTTAATGGTGGAGCCCTGGGTAGTGTTTCGAGAAGAGACCTAGAGATCTATACAAATGTACCGTCACCTGTAAAATCTCTCAATCCCCCTCAGTTCACTCTAAATCCCTTATCGGAAATACTGTCCAAGATATTAATGATCACGACTGGAAAATTTGCTCTATTTCTGTTCCTTCTTTAATTCCAATCTCTGTTAAAATGAGACAACACAACCCTCCCATCTGGCAGTTCTGGCTACAGGAAGGATACTACTTTACTAGAGAAGATTCAGAAAGGATTTAAGAACCAGCATAGCATTAACTCAATACTTGGCATTCAGGAGCCAGATATTGGAATCCTTCAGAATTGTCTTGCACGTTGAGGTGGTTAATTGTGTCATAGAATTCACTGACATTCCACTATCCACCAGGAGCCAGCCTCAATCCATCAAGCTCGTTTTCCTTGCTATGGGCTTCACTGCAGAGCTTCAAATGTCCCTGGGATCTGGGGCAAAGGCAGCGACAAACTCTTGGCTGGCGAGGTGTGGGAATGTGTTAACCACCCAGTGCACAGAATCATCTCTCTCCAATAGTTCCATTAGGAAAACAGACAAGAATTACATTCCTGAACACAACCTTCCTCTTCAGAATCCTGTGAAAGCCATCTCACCAAGCTTCAGTTACACAACACAGGGGTCTTCAATCTCTCAGCCATGGTTTTTCACAACGTTGTAACTATAGTAAAAATATAGTTGGGTGATAATCTTGGGAAGTTGCTGCAGCTTCCTGTCTTGTTATGTGAAAAAGGGACTCAGTAACAGATCGAGGATCCAGTAGTACAAAACGTTGTAGACCATGGTACATAGGATCTTGTTCCCCTTCACTTGTTTGAAAACAGCGGCTGCCATCATCTGATCTTCAAAAAGCCTGTTGAAATATTCATTCCGCTCATCACCAACAAATCGCAGGATTTCAGCCCAGACATGATCTCAGCTATTTCCATTAAATGGGACAGCTGGCCACGAGCACTGAACATCCCGGGAGCAGCTTATGCTGGATTAGAGTGTACACAATGTCAGACACTGTCACACCAGCATTCAGAATCAGTGCACATGAACTGAGGGTCTACTTTTAAGACCATCAGAAAAATCGATACTGTATTTGATTTCTTACAAACCATCAAATATAAAGAGCAATCCCTCTGGGTTCTTCCAGACCTCTCCCATATCATTCCCAAAATAAGGATACTGCTCCAGCATTCCTGAGTGAATAGCATACAAATCCCGAAATTTAAAACGGAAAACAGATAAAAATTCTGGGTATATTTTCCCAGTGGCCCAATCAGTCTTTTCTACCATTGTTGTTTTTCCAGTCCCTGGGTCCCCAATCACTGCTACCACACTCCCAGCTGTGGAAGTTCTCTGGGGAGAAAAAAAAACCTGCTCTTGGACAACTGATCAGTTTGTGTTTTGTCCAGTTCTCTCCAGGGATGTTTCTCTCTACACTCTTCACGGACTCAGCCTCTTACCAGATGTTCATCTTCTCTAAATGTCCAATTTCGTACATTAGCGATTAGCATTAACTCAGCATATCGATCAACCAGCTGGAAACTTGTTTCTTCGGATAGTGATCACACAGCTTTTCAGTTTGTACCTGGAGTATTTCCTTGTGTTTCTGCTGAATACCTTCACCTAGAACAAAGAGATAGCAGTTCTCAATGTTAGCTATATTATCATTACAACAATTTCCAAATACCATTTCATGACTTTGGCAATTACTATTGAATAAATTGGTGCAGATTTTATTTTCACCTTCAATAAACCTGTGAGCAGCAACTGAATCGATTAAGGAAAAAAATTTGAAAGTGGACAAGGATCAAGAACTGTTTCAATAATCAGCTGATTTCACTCTGAACTCAACATGAAGAGTTCAATGTTGGTGCTACTTTCCCTTGGATCTTTAATTAAAACCACCCACCCCATACTCCAGTTATCTCATTGTAAATCGACACATGGTCCTGACAATGCCATAGCAAATACAAGCAAGAAGCCAATTGGTTCTTCAAGCCGTGCCACTATTTAATAAGTTCATATTGAAAGAGTCATTCTCAGGTTGCCAAGGTGTGACCAGAAGGATCAGTGATTGGGGCCCTGTTCTGGGGACTGATTGTAATATTTCCAAGTTTGCAGATGACATAAAATTTCGTGAGATTGCAAATATTGAGGAAAGTGCCAAGAGGCTTCAGGTAGACTTAAATAGGCCGAGTGAATAAAGAAGAGCATGGGAGATGGAAGAGAATGTGAGTAAGTACAAGGTTGGAGGCCTGATAATGCAGACCATTTCTTAAAATGGTAAAAGTTTGAAAATATTGAGGTCTAGAAGGACCAAGATACTGTTCACAAGGTACAGTTCACAAGGTACTGAACGTTAGCATGACAGTGCACAAAACAATTCAGAAGGCAAATTTTGCGTTAGCTGTTGGTTTCCTTTGTACAGGTGAGATCTCACCTGGAGTACTGTGTACACTTCTGGTCCTCCTGCCTATTTACCTAAGAAGGAGTATAGGGATGTTCTCTAAACTGATTGCTGGGTTGGTGGGACTGTCCTATAAATTAGCGATTGAGGAGACTGGGCATGTTTTCTCTGAAGATTAGAAGAATCAACTATGTTATAATGTTCTTAAAGAGATAGACAGATTAGATGTAGAAAGCATCCACCATCCACAAGGCACAAGTCACGAATGTTATGGAACTTGCCTGGATGAGCAACACTGAAAAAGTTTGACATGTGACAGGTCAAACCAATATCACATGTTTCACGCCATCCACCACCTTCAAAATTCACTCCCTTCACAACCAACACTGAATGGCAGTACCTTCACCATTGACAAGAAACACTGCAATAACTCATCTAGGCTCCTTAGACAGTACCTTCTAAACCTCTAACCTCTGTCATCGTGAAGGACAAGGGCATCAAATGCACGGAACCATCTGCAAGATTCCTTCCAAGTCATCCACCATGAAAGCTTGGAAGGAATTTGCTGTCATTTCACTGTTGCTCAGTCAAATTAGTGCTTGGCGACAGGAACAGTCCTCACCAAGAAGATGGAGAAACACCAAGAGGAAGAGGGACCCAACACTTGAACAGAAGACTGTTGCCACAAGCAACACATCCACACCATATGCCTGTTTATTCTCAGAGATCAGTAAACCACTCTCAACTGACACAGATCATACATTTTTCCTCTCTATGTATCATAACTAAACAGTTGATTTGCCACAAATGTAAGAAGTTAACTGAAAAGGAGTTACCAGTTCTCAATCGCTTACTCCGGCTCCTAATCTTTCCTCTCACCCACAGCACACACTCCTATTCCTATGTTTCTATATGCATCCAATCTCTAACCCTATTGAGATGCCCTCCTTCTCTCCAGTGACACAGAAAAACCACAGCACCACATCAACAGCTCTCCTTCAGATGGCTGTACATGGACAGTCATACTCAACCACTCACTACCTCGCAGCCTCCCCCTGCTCGCCAAATCTCAGCTTCTTGCCTTCACCTACCCAGGTGGCCTCCTGGCCCTCACTCACCTCTCATTGCTCCGCAGCCTCAAGCACTGCTGCACCTCACGTCCAAATCCCAGCCTGACCTAAAGAAGGGAGGTTCATATAGGCCTGATGCTTTTCCAGCCTGAGACCTTTTCTCTCCCACAGTTGCTGTTGCTACTGGGCTCACGGGTAAAAAATGGCCCGAGTGAAAGAGCAACTCCTTTCAGAATCATTCATCTGTATTTGGAATGAATGACTAATAGAGGCTATTGAGAACATCTTGGAAATGGACAGAATGATAAATAAGCAATGTTGTTCTTGGGTCTATTGGTGCAGAGGGAAGTGTCTCTACAGCTGGGACAGAAGTCTACATTTATTCCAGTCATTGGGCCAATTGATAGACAAGCTTATTCTAAATGGCCACTTCCTTCACTCATCCTGCTTAGTACCTAGCCAATTGCCTCGTGCTATGTCAACTTTTTGCTTAAGTTCAGCAGCCTTTTTCGAGAGGAGAAAACATTTTTCACTCAGAAAATACCTTGTGTCTATTCCCATTATTGTTGAAAATATCTAATTTTCTCTCTTACTCAAACCTTCACCCATGGCAGCATTACACCTTCTCAAATGATGATGCCCTGAAATAAAAAAAATTGAAAGGTTTTTGAAAATATTAAGATTACCTATTCAACTTTCCTCCACGTCAGTGCAACTACAGTTAGCTCTAGAATAGACCAGTGAGCCTGTCATGAGTCGTGGACAAGTTGTTGGGGGGGTGGGGGGGGAATCCTGAGTATTTGGATGTATTGTATTTGGAAAAGAAGGACTGATTAGGGATCGTTAACTTGGCTTTGTGCGTGCAAAATACAGTCTGACTAAGTTGATTGAGTTTTGTTGAAGAATCACAGAGCATTGATGAGGGCAGAGTAATGTACATGATCTTTGGACGTCAGTAAGATGTTCGACAAAGGTCCTCATGGTGGACTGGTTAGCAAGGATAGATCACACTGAATAGAAGGAGAATTATTTGGATACACAAATAGCTTGAAGGTAGAAGACAAAGGGCGGAGATGGAGAATTGATTGTCAGACTGGAAGCCTGTGACCAGGCGAGCCACAAGGATCAGTGCTGGATCCACTGTTTGTCATCATTTATACAAGTGACTTGGATATGAACATGGGAGGTATGGTTCTTAACTTTGCAAACACCACCAAAATTGGAGGGGCAGTGAACAGCAAAGATGGTTACCATAGAGTATGGGCCATTGGGCCAAGGGGTGGAGTTTAATTTAGATAAATGTGAGGTGCTGCATTTTGGAAAAGCAAATCAGGATGGGTCTTAATAACACTTAATGGTAAGTGTTGCTTAACAAAGAGACCTTGGAGTGCAGGTTCATAGTTCCTTGAAAGTGGAGTCACAGCTCGATAGGAGAGTGAGGAAGGACGAGTTGAACCGAGGGGTCTGTTTTCATGTATATATCATCAGGTCTCTTTGAAATCTTTCCCCTCTCAACTTGAACTAATATCTTTCGATCCCCTAAGCGAGAGAAAAGACTTTGGATATGCCCCTCATGATTTGGTAAACCTCCATAAAGGTCACCCCTGAGCCTCCAACATTTCAGCCTATCCATTTTCACCTTATAACTTAAACCTTCTAATCTCTGTGACATCCTCGTAATTATTTTTACACACTTCCAATTTAATAATATCCGCCATAAAGCAGGCAAACACAATTGTACCCAGTACTCCACATGTGCCCTTACCATTGTCTTGTACAGCTGTAACATGATGTCCCAACTCCTGTACTCAATATTCTGAATAATGAAGGCAAGCGTGCCAAATGCTTTCCTCACTAGCCAGTCTACCACTTTCAAGGAACCTCAAGGTCTACCTCTTCAACTGTAATCCCCAAGGCCCTACCATTAACTGTGTTCCTTTCTGTTTTGAGAGAGAGGCAGTACCACTGTGCTGCAATAGTGCTACTTTAGTAGCTGCTTTGAAGTGACAGACATTAAATTGCACTAGGCATTTAATGGAAATTTGCACAGAGTCTCTCACCATCGGACCATAGAACAATACAGTACAGCAATGGGGCCTTAGGCCAACTGTGCTGTATCAGACATGACACCAAATTAAACTAATCCCTTCTGCCTACCTTTGCTCCATATCTGACCAGTCCTGGCAAATTCATGTGCTTATCTTATAATCTCAAACGCTCCCATTGTATCTGCCTCTAACACCATCCCTGGCAGCATGTTACAAACGCCTACCACTCTCTAAAAACCTTTTTCCCCACATCTTCTTTGAACTTTCCCCTCACATTACATGCATGCCTCTCTGTATTAGACATTTCAATTCTGGAATAAAGATTATTACTGTCAAGCCTATCCAAACAACTAACTTTTGTAGTTGAGAGTGCAGTGCGGAAAAGCACAGCAGATCGGGCTGCAGACTTCTCTCAAGTCACCCCTCAGCCTCCAGCACTCCACAGAAAACAATCCAAGTGTTTCAAGCATCTCCTGAGAGCTCATACCCTCTAATTCAGGCAGCATCCTGGTAAACCTCTACTGCACCCACTCTAAAGCCAAATGCAACATTAACTGTGACTTAACCAAGATCTTATGAAGCTGCAACATACATCCCGAGTCTTGTTTCAATTCCCTAACCAACAACGGAAGCATGTCATATGTCTTCTTACCACCATACCCACCTGCATGGCCACCTACAGGGAACTATGGACTTCAACTCTGTACATCAGTGTACTCAATGTCCTGGCATTAACTGCATGCTTTTCATTAACAATTGATCTCCCAAAGATCAGCACCACACAATTACCCAGATTAAACTCCACCTGCCATTTCTCTGCCTACATTTTCTACTGATCTATGTTCCATTGTAGCCTTTGACAATCTTCTGCACTATCCACAATTCCAACAATGTTTTTGTTAACTGCAAAGTTACGAACCCACCCAACTACATTTTCATACAAATCATTCATATGTATCATAAACAGTACAATTCTCAGTACAGATTTGTGCAGATCACCACAGGTCGTGGACCTCTGGCCACAAAAATACTATTCCACTACTACCCTCTGCCTTCGACGGGCCAGCCAACTCTGAATCCAAGCAACCAAGTCATAGTGGATCCCATGCATCTTAATCTACTAGATGAACCTACCATGAGGGACCTTGTTAAAAAAGCCTTATTAAAAAGCATGTAAACAACATCCACTGCTCTATCCACATCAATTACCTTTGTCACCTACTCAAAAAGTTCAACCAAGTGAGTAAGACATGACCTACACACAAAACCATACTGATTGTCCCTAATTAGGCCACGCTTTTCCAAAAGCACATACATTCTAAGTATTCTCTTGAACAGCTTCCCAACCACTGATCAGAAACTCACTGGTCTATAGTTTCTTGGATTATCCCTGTCTCCCTTCTTGAACAGAAAAAACAACATTTGCTACTTGCCAGTCTTCCAGGAGCTGTCCAATGGCTAGCAAGGATGCAAAGCTCATCAAGGCCTGAGCAATCTGCTCTCTTTCCTCTGAGGTAGAAACCATCAGGCTCTGGAGACTCCTTCACCTTAATGCTCATCAAGAGATCGAACACTTCTTTCTTGGTCTCAGTATGCCTTAGCATGTTTGCATTCTCCGCATTAATCTCACTATCCACCATATCCTTCTCCTGGAGAATACCAATGAATGCTCCCTCCTTTATCCTGGAGTGGTCCTACCTTCTCCCCAGTTATCCTCTTATTAATAAATGTGTAGAATACTCTTGCGATACTCTTTAACCCCAATTGCTGAAATCATTTCACAGCATCTTCTTGCTCTCTTAATTCCCTGCTTGGATTCTTTCTGCTTTTTTATATTCATCACAGGTGTGACCCAATTTTAGCTTTCTAAAACCTTCCATATGCTTCTTTTTCACCCTTGGACTAAATTCACACTCTCCCTTGTTATCCAAGGATCCCTTACATAGCCTTGCTCTTCCTCCTCCCCGGAACATGCTGTTCCCAACATTGACATCCTGCGAGCTCTATCCCAAACTTTCCTCGAACTCAAAAAATATCCATTAGCCGTCACTCTCTCTCTTTCCCATCACATAGTTAATGTTGTATCCATGTTGCCCCTCCCTGTTGTACCATGAATGACAACCTTCCTCAAGTCTGTTGCGTGGTACCTTCACGAAATTCATGTAGATTGCCCTCATCAGCACTTTGTTACTTCATCAAAAAACATCAGCAAGTTAGTTCTGCACAATTTCACCATGATTTTTCCTAACCAACCCGCCTTTATCAGCCTGACTACAAGCTTTATCCCAAATAATTGTTGCCAGAGGTTTCTCTGGAATTAAACAGACAAGACAGGATTAACTTTACAACTCTTTTTAGAAAAATAAAAGATTGCCATGCTAACAATCCTACAATCTCCTGGTACTCATCAGATTGCAGGGAAGAGTGTAATCTTCTGGCTAGTGCCCCCATAATTTCTCCTCTCACTTCATGCAAAATCCTACGATGCATCAGATCCAGTTCTGGTGTCCTGTTACATCTGATTGCAACATAAACTGGACAAGTAATTGGATTGGATCTCTTCATTGTGGGACCAGGCCATTCGGCTCAACGAGTTGACACTGATCCACCCAGCCACATCCCCTACCCAATTCCTGTAAACTTGCATATCTCATGGCTACCATACCTATAGGCCCCTGAATACTATGGGTTACTTAGCATGGCCAATTTACCTAACTTGCACATTTTTGGACTGTGGGAGGAAACTGGAGCCCCAAGCGGAAACCCACACAGACAGGGGGACAATATACGAACTCCACACAGTCGGTCAAAGGTAGAATCAAATCTGGGACCCTGGTGCTGTGAGGCAATGCTAACCATTGAGCCACCATGTCACCCGAAAGGAAAAGGTTCAGAGGGATACTTCAGCTAGTTCATCTAGTTCAGTTTAGGAAATCCGGACGGGATAGATGGATTAACCAGCATCTGCAGACCTCATTTTTTACCCGAGGATTAACCAAATAGCCTATTTGTGTGCAGTGTGACTTTGTTCTTATTCTTTCAGACTTGAAAGTGTTCAGAAGAGATTTAGAAGGATTTTGCTAGGGTTGGAGGGTTTGAGCTATGGGGAAGAATCTGAATAGGCTGGACCTGTTTTCCCTTGAGCGCCTGAGGCTGAGGATGACTTTTTAGAAGTTTAATAAAGTCATGAGGAACATAAATAGGTTAAATAGACAGGGTCTGAGGGTGGAGGAGTCCAAAACTAGAAGATAGCGGTTTAAGGACAAATGGGAAAGATTTAAAAGGGATTGAGGGGAAGCTTTTTCACGCAGAAGGTGATGCATATGTGGAATAAGCTGCCAGAGGAGGTGGCTATCATTACAACATTTAAAAATGGAAAAAATGAATACGGGTTTAGATGAATATGGACGAAGCGCTGGCAAATTGGACTAGATTAATATAGGATATCTGGTTGACATGGACGAGCCGGACCAAGGGTCTGTTTCTGAGCTGTACAATTATGACTATTGATTTCATCGAGCTCCTCCCCTCGCCGGGAATTGTGTGATCTCCTACCCAATGTGTACACAGTTAATTTGTTAACTAATATCAAAGATGTTTTCTCACCCTCATTGGAAGGATGATAATACTCAGTCCGCTCAGCCGAAACCACGCAGAAGACATTCCCAGTTCCGGGTTTAAACACCACGCGTGTGCACTTCCTGGAAGCCAGACGCCCCGCCTCCGCGCAGACTCAGATCAACAGCAGCGCCTCGAGCCTGCGCAGGATCCCTCAGGGCGGGGGTTAGCACTATCTCGGGATCCGAATGGTCAAGTAACCTGTCAATCGCCGTGGTTCCGGCCAATCCGGAGTCCGATCAGCACAGAGGGGTTGGGCCAAAGGTACCTTTGAGGAAGGATCAGAGTTGGTGCTGGAAACGCAACAGCAGCTCAGACAGCGTCCGCCTGGCATGAAAATAAACATTTCGGACAAAAGGCCTTCATCAGAATGTCCCACGCTCCTCGGCACCACTCTAACCCTCAGCATCTGCAGTAACCACCTCCACTTCTGAGGAAGAATCTCTCCACCTAAAACGTGAACTCCGCCAGATCCGCTGGGCTTTTCCACTAAGTTCTGATTGTGTGTCTGTGGGGCATTTCTGCCCTCCCTGCCTCCATCAGTCCGTCCGTCCCTGCCCGGGGAACATAAGCTGGTTGGTGTTCCCTCCCCCACAGTCTATATCCGAACATTAACAGTGTTTTTGATTTTAATACCGTCACGGGACGGATTTTTGTTTTAAACAAGCTCTCTGCGTCCAGTCCAGCCGAAATCCCAGGGAAGACTAACCAACGGCCGTCACGCGGGTCCCGGTTTGAAATGTTACGCATGCGCAAGACCCACCCTCGCGCAGTGTCGGTTAAACGGCCGCGCTTGGAAAACCTGAAGGGCGGGAATCGACTCCACCGCTGCCTCCGATTGGGTAAGGGCCCTGTCAATGTCATGGTACCGGCCAATAGGGATTGCGGTCCCGCTTGGGTGCCGCCCCCTGGAGGTGAATCCCTGGAGCTCCTGTGGGATTAAAGCAGAGATAACGGTTCCCATCCGTTCACCCTTCGACACAACTAACAGCAGGTAGGTAAAACAACCCTTCTTATTTAACTTATTGTGCAGACAATCAAAAGATTTCACTGTTTTGGAAAATCTCCCTGGACATTTATTTTTGTGAATAATAAGTGTTCAGAATAAGTGTCCTCTTGGAGAACTGGGAATGTGATCTTCCAACGTGAAGGACAGGGATTTTATTCAGTAATGGGGTGGGGGGAGGACAGCGGGGTATGGGGATGGGGAAAGGAAAGTTGGGTTGAGAATGATCAGATCAACCATGGTCTGAGTGAAAGGTGGAGCAGACTTTGGGAGTGAATCACTTCCTTCTGCTGTTCCATCTTATGACGATCCCTGTTCCATTGGGACAAGAACCTTTCACACTCAGTCCCCTCAATGTAACCGTTCACCTGTTTGGTCTAACACCATTTCATACCGTGGCTGATGGATCCGAGGGTCAGCGTGCCCCAGGGGAGGGGAGAAGTTGAGAAGGAGAATCCTTCATGGTGTGAGAAACAGAACTCACTCACACATCAGCCTGAGACAAAGCCTTGGAAACAAGAACAATTTATTACGGCCTTGCAAGTACCGGACGCCTCTGCAATAAAGCAAAAAATGCACACGAAAGCAAAGCATGTAAGCATTCTTATTGAGTTTGCAAGTTGCGGAATCACGCCTCCCTCTTCCCATCCTATCATTAGCCGATTACCCCACTTGTTTTTTTCCTCTCTCGTTATTTTCTTATCTGGCCATCCTGCTGTCCTTGTATGTCTACATTCTTTGTTCCTTGTTTGTTACAGCTTGGTTCTTTTATGCAGTTTCTCTTATCAAACTATAAGCTGTATTGTGAAATGCCCCTACTGTTTCTTTTGTGGTCAACTATAACACTTTAAAGTTATTTCTTAGTTTAAAACTATTTTGTAAGCAAAAACCTCTATATTCGTTAAAATCTTAGCCTTAAGTATGCTGCAAGAATCCTGCGACTGTTTGAGTAGTGTTCCCCTTCCCCTCCATCTCCCCGCCAACACCCCCTCCCCCTCTTGCAGAAACTACATCTTTAATCTCCCACAATGGTAACCCCAGCTGGTTGTGGGAATTGAACCCACACTGTTGGCATCACTCTCCATTGCAAACTAACTCTCCATCCAACTGAGCTGACCAACCTCACTTCAGGGGGCACACCCTGTACAACACAATTATAGCCAGTCTTCACTTCAATTCAATAGGAACCATGAGCAAGGCCATTAGGCCTGCTCGAGCCAGAAGGGAGGCCACGGGAAGCCAGTGAAGGAAATAGTCTCTCCATGTGTCCTTCCCAAACTGTGCTGGTGGAGAGAGCACATTGGGCCCACTATTTGTTTCCCTGTGACTGGCCTGCTCCACCTTGCAGTGAGAGACTAAAGGGAGAATCAAGCGGATTTCACTTCTCACACAGAGCCTGGAAGTCTAATCCGGAAAGGCTGATTCACTCTGAAACTCTCAGACGATGGATCACTCTTCAGATCAGTCCTGTCTCATCATAGCCAAGAGCTGGAAGATTACATTGAGGACATACGACCATCCAAAATAGGAATAGAAGCAGCCAATCAGCGTCTCGAGCCTGCTCTACCATTGAATAGGATCATGACTGATTCAATGTTTGAATTGGGACCTGAAACTCTGACAATACAGTGATAGAGAGAATCAAATTATTCTGCTATGAGGAATTGTCAGACAAGAGCTGTCTCCTTGTCCTTCATTAACACAAGGAGAAATCAGTTGTGGGGTTCAGGCTGTCTCTGGGATTTATACCATAAGGGACAAGCTATGGAAAGGGTGAGTTAAAGGGGCAAAAAGATAGCAAAGGGGCTGCTGCATAGTCTAACCCCACAGATTTCACTGATTCCCTCTATCTTTACTTCCACGTTCCCAGCTGTCTCTCCCACGTCTTTCCTTCAATCTACCTCTCCATATTCTGCACACCTCCATCCTGTTCACATTGCCCTGCGAATTCCCTTCTTACATTTCTCTGCTTGGTTGTCACCTCACCATTTTTTTTAAAGGAATGCTTAATTGTTCAATATTTCCAAAATCAATATCTTTGTTCATCTCTCTGCATCTTTGTCTCAGCTCTGTAGGATCTTACTGTTCTTGTCTGTCGACCATTTTATCTGCATTGCAGTGGCACACCCACTCTCTCAGCTCTACCTCTCTGTTTTTTGCAAATATCTGTCTGTTCCTATCCTATGCCTGTCCCTGGGATTTCTCTCCATCTTCCCTACTTTCTTTCTTTTCCTGCGTTTTCCATCCCTCTATCCCCACTTTCTTCCCATACCTGCTGACATTCTGTTTCGTCCCGAAGGATTTCACTCTCTATCTCGCGATCTCCGTCTACCTTTCTCTCACTCCCTCCCTTTCTCTGTCCTTCCATCGTTTTCTCCTTGCATTTTAGATTAGATTCCATTCTCTACATTGTGGCAATAGACCCTTTGGCCCAACAAGTCATCACCAACCCCGGAGAGTAACCCACCCAAACCCATTTCCCTCTAACTAATGCAACAAACCTTATGGGTAATTTAGCATGGCCAACTCACCTGACCTGCCCATCTTTGGATTGTAGGAGGAAAGCCATGCAGACACAGGGAGAATATGCAAACTCCACACAGAAAGTCGCCTGAGGCTAGAATCTAACCTGGGTCTCACATAATGTGAGGCAGCTGTGATAACCACTGAGCCACCATGCCGCCTTCACTTTTTTTTCCTCCATGAGCCCTCTGCTCTGTCCCAGTGACTGGGGAGGCAGCATTGGGAAATCTTGGACTCAGTGACACAGGGTACTATACAGTTATAGAGTCATTGAGATGTACAGCATGGAAACAGACCCTTTGGTCCAATTCATCCATGCCATCCAAATATCCAAACCTCATCTAGTCCCATTTGAGAGTACTGGCCCATATCCCACTAAACCCTTCCTATTCATATACCCATTTAGATGCATTTTAAATGTACCAGCTTTGACTACGTTCTCTGGCAGCTCATTCCATACACGTGTAATCGTATGCGTGAAAAAGTTGCCCCTTAGGTCCCTTTTCTATCTTTTCCGCTCTCACTCTAAACCTATGCTCGCTCGTTCTGGACTCCCCAACCCCAGATAGAAAACTTTCTCTATTTATCCTATCCATGCCCCTCATGACTTCATAAACTTCTGTAAGGTCACCTTTCAGTCTATGATGCTTCAGAGAAAACATCACCTGTCTGTTCAGCCTCTCCCGCTAGCTCAAACTCTCCAACCATGGCTAAATCCTTGTCCATCTTTTCTGAACCCTTTCAAGTTTCACAACATCCTTCCGACAGGAAGGAGACCAGAATTGCAGATGATATTCGAAAAATGGCCTAATCAATGTCCTGTACAGCTGTAACATAACCTCCCAATTCCTATACTCAATACTAACTAAAAAAAGGAAAGCATTCTTCACTATCCTATCTCACTGCAACTTTACTTTCAAGGAACTATGAACCTGCACTCCAAGGTCTCTTTATTGAGCAACACTCCCTAGGTCCTTACCATTAAGTGTATAAATCTTGCTATGATTTGCTTTTCCAAAATGCAGCACCTCACATTTATGTAAATTAAACTCCTTTTCCCAGCACTCAACCCATTGGCCCATTTGAACATGATCCCGTTGTACTCTGAGTTTACCTTCTTCACTGTCCATTACACCTCCAATTTTTGTTTCATTTGCAAACTTACTAACTGTCCCCCCTCCTATGTTTACATACAAATCATTTATAAAAAATGACAAAAAGTAGTGGACCCAGTACCGACCCATGTGACATTCCACTAGTCACAGGTCTCCAGTCTGAAAAGCAAACCTCCACCAACAACCTCTTTATTCTACGTTCGAGCCAGTTCTGTATCCAAATGATTAGTTCTCACTGTATTACATGAGATCTAACCTTGCTCATCAGCTTCCCATGGGGAGCCTGTTGAGCGCCTTACAGAAGTACATATAGATCATGTCCATCACTCTGTCCTCATCAATCCTCTTTGTTACTTCAATAAACTCTATCGAGTTCATGAGACATGATTTCCTATGCACAAAGCCATGCCGACTATCCCTAATCAGTCCTTGCCTTTCCAAATGCATGTAAGTCCTTTCCCTCAGGACAACAACTTGCCCAGCACTGATGTCAGTCACACAGGTCTATAGTTCCCTGGCTTTTCCTTACCACCTTGCTAAAACAGTGGCACCGCGTTAGCCAACCTCCAGTCTTGTGGTACCTCACTCAGCAAGGGGCCCAGCAATCGCGTCCCTAGCTTTTCACAGAGTTCTACGATACACCTGATCAGGTCCTGGGATTTACCAATTTTATACATTTCAAGACATCCAGCACCTCCTCCTCTTTAATGTGGGCAATTTTCAAGATGTCACCATCTATTTCCTTACATTCTGTATCTTCCATGCCATTCTCCACAGTAAAAACTGATGCAAAATACATGTCTAATATCTTCCGCCATCTCCTGCGGTTCCACACATAGGCTGCTTTGCTGATCTTTGAGGGGCCATATTCTCTCCCCATTTACTCTTTTGCCCTTAATGTGTTTATAAGAACCCTTTGGATTATCCTTGGCACTATTTGCCAAAGCTATCTCATGTCCCCTTTTTGTCCTCCTGATTTCCTTCTTAAGTATACTCCTACTGCCTTTCTACTCTTCTAAAGATTCACCTGATTTCTCCTGTCTATCCCTCACATATGTTTCCTTCTTTTTCTTAACCAAAACATCAATTTCTCTCATCATCCAGCATTCCCTACGTCTACTAGCTTTTCCTTTCACTCAAACAGGAATATACTGTCTCTGGAGGAGAAAGTGAGGTCTGCAGATGCTGGAGATCAGAGCTGAAAATGTGTTGCTGGAAAAGCGCAGCAGGTCAGGCAGCATCCAAGGAACAGGAAATTCGACGTTTCGTGCTTCCTGATGAAGGGCTTATGCCCGAAACGCCGTATACTGTCTCTGGAACCTTGTTATCTCATTTTTGAAGGCTTTCCATTTTCCAGCCATCCATTTTACCTTGATTCAGTGGGATCCACCTTTCCCTCCAATCTCACCCAGGTTTTACACACATTGTTATCCAAACTGGGGCGGTGGAGAAGAAGGGGTACGAAGTAACATTCTCTTTGAGAGTGTGCTCAGGATGACTGCAGACGGGGATCTTGATTTGAATTAATTTGGTCAGTCAAATGGTGAGTTAGCTGGAGGATGTGGTGCAGAGACTGAGGGGTGGTGAGTCTTCGAGGGGAAGGTGAGAGGGGGCAGTTACCATGCCCCTGAGTTCCTGAGGGAGAGAGTGGTCAGCAGGGATAGGGCTGAAGAAACTGAGTGGAGTGCTGCTCGATGGTGACATTTGGGGGAGGGTGAGGAGGGAGGCGAGAGGGAGGGGCTGTTGTAAGAGGGAGAGAGACAATTGGAAGAGGAGAGCACAGGACACAGAGTGTGAGACAGGGCCGAGACGTGGTCTCCACAGGAAGAATACTCAATGGGGCCATACTGTGGCAAATCCTGGGGAAATGGACAGGACCAGGACATTTAATAAGGAGCCCAAAGGACACCCATTGTGAGGTGAAGCTTCTGTAATTCTGGCATTGGGATCTTGCTGTGCCTTAAAGCAGTCAGTGCACACAGTCTCCTTTACCTCTGGCCGCAGGGAATCAGGCTCAGCACAATATTTGTGGTAGTAAACCATTCACGGGATGGGGGTGGGGGGCATACATAGTGAGGCAAATATTTGGGAGTGCAAAATATTTTGAGATAGGGCATAAATTTTGGGAGGGGAGTGAAAATTTGGGGCCAGATATTTTGGCGATATAAGGAGTTGGGAGGTTATTTTGTGGCTGTATATGAAATTGATTCGTCCATTGCATGCAATTCTCATCTCCCTGCTATAGGAACGGATGTTGTGAAAAATGAAAGGTTTCTGAAAGATTTACAAGGGTATTACGAGGTTTGGAATGTTTGCGGTGTAGGGAGGAGGCTGAATAGGCTGGGGTAATTTTCCCTGGAGCATCGGAGGCTGATGGATGACTTCATAATGGTTTAGAAAATCATGAGTGATTTTCTAAGGACACGATGAATAACAAACTTGTTTTCCCCAAGGCAGGGTAGTTCAAACTCAGACACAGGCTCAAGTTGAAATGAAAAAGATTTATAAGGAACTGAAGGGGCAGCTCTGTCATGCAGAGGATGGTGTGTGTATTGAACAAGCTACCAGAGGGAATGATGGAGGCAGATACAAATGACATTTAAAAGGCATCTGGATGGGAATACGAACAGGATAGATTCGGAGGGACATAGGCCAAGTGCTGGCCAATAGGACAAGATTAATTTAGGATATCTGGTCGCCATGGGCGAGTTAGATCAAAGGGTCTGTTCCTGTGCTGTACAAATATGACTCTATGACAAATATGGAGACATGCTGATACATTTCCAGGCAGAAGCAAACCTGAGGTGAGAATGCGTGTGAGAAACTATCGAGAGAGCTGGGAACAATGGAATAGTGAGTATTATCCCTTCAATCTGACCATGTCTTAACTCCTTTTTGTGTCTGTTGGAGTTTACGTTGTCTCTCTCAATTTCTGTCCTTCTTTCTCCCAGTCTCTTGTCCTTTCTCCCACCCTGTCGATCGTTCTCTCTCTCTCCGTCTCTATCTGTCTTTCTCTCTCTCCTTCTCTTTGTCTGTCCTTCTCTCTCTGACCCTGTTTCTCCATCCTCTCACTCTTTCTCTTTGTGTCATTTCTCCCTGTCTGTCTTTTTCTCACACTCTCCCTTTCTCGCTGTCTCTTCTTCATCTGTGTGTATCTCCATATCAGTATCTCTGTGCAATGCTGTCTCTGTTGTCTTGGGACTGAATCCTGTTTGTCCTCACTTTTTCTCTGTCTATCCACCTTGAGTTTAAAATGATAAAATGCCACCCTCCACTGGACATTCCACATCAATTCGCAAACAGCAGATTTTGTTTGGGAGAAAATATCAAAGTCTGTGTTCTCTGACATTGCAAAATAAAAACTGAAAGTATTGCCGATGTTATAAATCAGAAGCAAAAAGAGAAGGTGCTGGAAAAGCTCAGCAAGTCTGGCAGCATTTGTGAAGAAAACTCAATAGTTAACCTTTCAGGTCTGGTGCACTCTTTTTAATGTCAGGAATATTGTGCAAAGACAAATCATTTCCACATTGCAGAGGGAGCACAACATTTCTCCATATATGCATGTTCCACAACAAGGGACCTCAAGCCCAATTGTAACCCTCTGTATACCAGCCTTGTGTGTATGTCTCCGTGTTTGTCTCTGAGTGTATTTCTTTATTGTTTGTGCTGATTGTTTGGATGGTGCTGTGACCTGATGCTCTCCCTCTCTCCATCTCTGACTGAATCCTTGAGAGTTTTCACCCTCCAACACCCATGTGCAGTGGTGTGGGGCTGCCAGCAGAGGGCATATCACTTTCAACACAAGGGAGTATTGTTGCGCTATTTTCACTCTTCACCACATGACAGGAAATTTCCGATAAGACTACATTGGAGTAACAGCTCATTGGAATTGGGAAGTTTGATGCTGAAAAATAGAGAGCCCAGACACTCATATATTCGGGAAGTAGGTGACGATAATTTCATGTAATTGGCTGCCACAATTTCCTAAGTTGAAACAGTTGATATAACTGTTTGTGACATAAGCATTGGATCTGATGTTATGTTACTGAGAAGTGAGACCATGTATTTAATAGTGAAACATTTTCTGATTAACTATTCTATTTAATTTTATCAGAACACTCAGAAGAATTTGATTTTAAAGGAGACTTACGGAGGGTTCCAAGCTGAGAGGAATTATTTAGCAGGAAATTCCATTTCTTAAGCACAATCCAAAGGAATTGTCCATGATGGAGAATCCACAGGTTTCCAAGTTAAACTCTCTCCTTGCACTGGTATAAGGATTCTGTGTCGGGATGTGATGAAATATCCTGCACTTGCCTGGATTAGTGCAGCTACAACAAACACTCGAAGCTTGACACCAGCCTGTTTGATTGACACCACATCCACAAACATTCATTCCTTCCAACACCGACTATCAATAGCAGTAGTGTACCATCTGCATGATGCACTGCAGAGACTCACCCAAGTTCTTCAGTCAGCACCTTCCAAACCCACAACCATTTCCATCTAGAAGTGCAGGTGCAGCAGATACGTGGGAGCACCACCCATTGCAAGTTTCCTTCCAACCCTCTCACCCTCTTGACTTGGAAATATATTACGTCGTCTTTTGTGTTGCTGCATCAAAATCCTGGAATTCCCTCCCTAACAACGTTGTGGGTCTATGTACAGTCCATGGGCTACAGCAATTCAAGAAGGCAGCTCAGTGCTACGTTCTCAAAAAGCAGCTAGTGATGGGTAATAAATGCTGGGCCCAGCCAGTGATACTGACATCCCACAAATGAATTAAAAATACTAATTTCATAGTCTGGAAACAATGGCATCCTCCTGTGGGCTACACTGAGGTGTTGTATTTGTTCATAATGTAAGGAATTCATGGATTCAGTTATTTTACTGCATTTCTGAAATTTGCTGCATACCTAAACAACAATGTGTTTGTGCAACAACTTAGGTTTTGCAGCATGAAACCAACTGCACTGAAGTCATATGGAATAGGTAGGTAATCATCCAGATTAAATCCATGAATGACAAAACGTAAGAAATATAAAACGTTGATTGAACACAGGAAGACAGAGCTCTCAGATTTGTTGAAGAGCAAAATCACAGACATCCGTCAGCTTTCCATCTCTGGATCCCTGCGATCCTGTCCTTGTTCTCACCGTTCAGCCTCTTCTGAACTTGAGTGGTCACTAAAACGTGTCTGATTGTCAGAGCATTGCGCAGCAGAATTAAAGCGAATTAAAGAGGTTAAGACCATATGAAGACAATCTAATGCCACCCACCAAGTCTCAATAAAGTAGCTTGATTTTGTGTGGGGGAGGTTGGGTAAATCGAGAGGTTAGGGTATGGAATGTGTTGCCTGAGAGTGTAGCAAAAGCAGAGTGAATTAGAACGTTGAACATTACAGAGCAGTACAGGCCCTTCGGATCTCAAAGTTGCACCACCGGCATACTAATCTGAAGCCCATCCCACCTACACTCTTCCATGTACGTCCATTTGCCTGTCCAATGACGACTTAAATGCACTTAAACTTGGCGAAGCATTCCATACCCTTGCTACTGTCTGACTAAAGAAACTACCTCTGATATCTGTCTGATAACTATCTCCCCTCACTTTAAAGTTGTGTCCCCTCGAGTTTGCCGTCCCCCTACTTGGAAAAAGGCTCTTCCTGTCCACCCTATCTAACCCGCTGATTATCTTGTATGTCTCTACTACGTCACCTCTCATCCTTCCATCTAACGAGAACAGCTTCAAGGCCCTCAGCCTTTCCTCGTAAGACATTGTCTCCATACCAGGCAACGTCCGAGTAAATCTCCTCTGCACCCTTTCCAAAAATTCCACATCCTTCTTAAAATGCGGTGACCAGAACTGTACACAATACTCCAATTGTTGCCGTACCAGAGCTTTGTACATCTGCGGCATAACCTCCTGGTTCTGGAACTCAATCCCTCTATTAAAGACCAAAACACTGTATGCCTTTTAACAATCCTGTCAATCTGCGTGGCAACTTTCAGGGATCTGTGTACATGGACACTGAGATCTCTCTGCTCATCTGCACTCCCAAGAATTCTACCATTAGCTCAGTACTTTGCATTTCGATTACTCCGTCCAAAGTGTATCACCAACACTTGTCCACATTAAACTACATTTGCCAGCTCTCAGCCCAGCTCTGCATCCGATCTATGTCTCTCTGCAACCTACTACATCCTTCGTCACTATCCACAACTCCACTGACCTTAGTGTCGTCCTGAAAGTTACTAACACGCCCTTCTAAGCCCTCTTTCAGGTCGTTTATAAAAATGACAAACAGCAGTGGACCCACCACCGACCCTTGTGGTATACCGCCAGTAATTGGACACCAAGATGAACATGTTCCATCAATGACAACCCTCTGTTTTCTTTCAGCAAGCCAATTATTGATCCAAACTGCTATGTCTCCCACAATCCCATTCCTCTGCATTTGTATAATAGCCTACTGTGGGGAACCTTATTGAACGCCTTGCTGAAATCCATCTACCATCTACTCCCATCTACCTGTTTGGTCACTTTGTCAAAAAACTCAATGAGATTCGTTAGGCACGACCTACTCTTCACAAAACCGTGCTGACTGTCCCTGATCAGATTATTCTTTTCTAGATGGTTATAAATCCTATCTCTTATAACCTTTTCCAACACTTTACCAACAACTGAAGGGAGACTCACTGGTCTGTAATTACCAGGGTTGTCTCTACTTCCCTTTTTGAACAAGGGAATCATATTTGCTATCCTCCAGTGCTCAGACACTATTCCTGTAGATAATGATGATTTGAAGATCAATGCCAAAGGCTCGACAATCTCTTCCCTTGCTTCCCAGAGGATCCTAGGATAGATCCCATCCAGCCCAGGGGACTTGTCTATTTTCACACTGTGGAGTACTTCTAATACCTTTTCCTTGTGAACCTCAATCTCTTCTATTCTGGATGCAATATCTCTGTATCTTGCTCACCAACAATTTCATTTTCTATAGTGAACACTGTGGAAAAAATATTTATTTAGTGCTTCCCCTATCTGCTCTGACTCCACACACAACTTCCCACTATTATCCTTGATTGGCCCTAATTAAACTCTCATCATTCTTTTTTTCCTGACATACCTATGGAAAGCCTTAGGGTTAACCCTGAACCTATCCGCCAACAACATCTCATGTCCCCTCCTGGCTCTTCTGAGCTCTCTTTTTAGGACTTTCCTGACTTCCTTGTAGCCCTCCAGCGCCCTAACTGAGTTTTCACAATTTGTCCTAACATAAGTCTTCTTCTTCTTGACCAGGGATTTTAATTCCTTAGTAAACCACCGCTCACGCGTTCTATATCTTCCTCCCTGCCTGACAAGTACATTCTTATCTAGGACACACAGGAGCTTTTCCTTGAATAAGCTCCACATTTTTAATGTGCTCATCTCCTGCAGTTTCCTTCCCCACTCTATGCTTCCTAAATCTTTCCCAATTGCATCGTAATTTCCCTTCCCCCATCTGTAACTCTTGCTCGGTGGAATAAACCTACCCCTTTCCATCACTAAAGTAAACCTGACAGAATTAGATTGGATTAGATTAGATTACTTACAGTATGGAAACAGGCCCTTCGGCCCAACAAGTCCACGCCGAACCGCAACCCACCCATCTACATTTACCCCTAACCTAACACTACGGGCAATTTAGCATGGCCAATTCACCTAACATGCACAAATGTGCCACCGTGCCGCCCATACCACTGTGCCATCGTGTCTCCAAAGTGCTCATCTACTTTCAAATCTAACACCTGGCCAGGCTCGTTACCCAGTACTAAATCTAAAGTGGCTTTGCCCCTTGTAGGCCTGTCCATATACTGTGTCAGGAAGCCCTCCTGCACACACTGGACAAAAACTGACCCATCTATAGTACTCGTACTGTCGTGATCCCAGTCAATAGTTGGATAGTTGAAGTCCCCCATGACACTACCCTGCCTCACACACTCCTATCGAGAATCATCTTTGCTCTCCTTTCCGATACATCTCTGGGACTATTCGGCGGCCTATAGAATGGTGACTTTTATGTTTCTAACCTCAGCCCGTACTACCTCAGTTAACGAGTTCCCAAACATCCTTTCTACAACTGTAATATTGTCCCTGATCAACAATGCCACACCTCCCCCTCTTTTAACATCTTCTCTGTTCTTACTGAAACTTCTGAATCCTGGGACCTGCAACAGCCATTCCTGTCCCTGTTCTATCCATGTCTCCATCATGGCCACAACATCGAAGTCCCAGGTCCCAACCCACACTGCCAGTTCACCAACTTTATTTTGGATGCTCCTCGCGTTGAAGTACACACACTTCAAATCAGGTTCTCGCTTGCGAGTGTCAAATACTTGATTTGGGAACTCCCTACTCTCATCCTCTTCTGTACCTGTCCTACAATTTTGGTTCCCATCCCCCTAGTTTAAATCCACCTTAATTGCTTTAGTGAATTTCCCACCTAGGATATTGGTACACCTCTGGTTTAGATGAAGACCATCCTGCTTGTCGAGGTCCCACCTACCCCAGAAAGAGCTCCAATTATCAAAAAACTAGAAACTCTCCCTCCTGCACCATCCGTGTAGCCACATGTTCAACTCCTTTTTCTCCCTATTCCTCACCTCACTAGCACAAGGCACGGGCAGCAAACCAGAGAAAACAACTCTGTCCTAGCTCTAAGCTTCCATCCTAGTTCCCTGAATTTCTGCCTCAAGTCCCAATCTCTCTTCCGTCCTTTTTTGTTGGTGCCAATATAGACCACGACTTGGGGCTGCTCTCCCTTCCCTTCCCCCCCCCCCCCCACCCCTCCAAAGGATCCCAAAAACACGATCAGAGACATCACGGACCGTGGCACTCGGGAGGCAACACGCCAACTGTGAGTCCCTCTCGTCCCCACAGAACCTCCTATCTGTCCCCCTAACTATCGAGGCCCCAATAATGACTGCTCTGCTCCTCTTCCCCCTTCCCTTCTGAGCAGCAGGTGCCCCACTGCTTTTCCCTGGTAAGTCATCCCCCCTCAACAGTATCCAAAACGGTGTACTTATTGTTGAGGAGAATGGCCACAGGGGATCCCAGAACTGCCTGCCTGCTCCCTTTCTGTCCCCTAACTGTTACCCATCTGTCTTTTTCTTTTATCTCGGGAGTGACTGCCTATCTGTAATTCCTGTCAATTACCCCCTCTGCCTCCCGAATGATCCAAAGTTCATCCAACTCCAGTTCCCTAACACGGTTTTCAAGGAGCTGGTGTTGGGTGCACTTCCCACAAATGTCGTCAGCAGGGACACTAGTGGTGACCCTTATTTTCCACATTCTGTACGAGGAACATTCCACTGCCTTACACTCCATTCCCACTGGAGTTAGGGACAGAAACACTGTGCCTGTGAGAACATGAGGCAGTTGTGGTCACTATCACCAAAATGCTATCCCACCGCAAGATCTGACACCTGCCCCAGCTATTGCCGAGCACCAAGTCCAAAATGGTCTCTCCCCTCGTCGGCCTGTCAACGTATTGAGTTATGAAACCCTCCTGAATTCACCTTAGAAAAACAGCTCCTTCCAAACTATCTGCTCAAAGGAGGTTCCAATCAATATTGGGGAAGTTAAAGTCACCCATTACTACAATCCTACTACATTCCCACTTTTCCAAATTCTGCCCACCTATGTTTTTTTAATCTCCCTGTTGCTATTGGGAGGCCTGTAGTAAACCCCGAATGAGGTGACTGCTCCCTTACTGTTCCTAATTTCCATACTGACTCTGTAGGCAGACCCTCCTCGACAAAGGTAACTTCTGTACCTGTGATACCCTCTCTGATTAGTAGTGCTACACCCCCTCATCATTTTTCCATCCACCCTATTCTTTTTACATGCTCTAAACCCCAGAACATCCAGCAACTAATCCTGCCCCTGAGAAACCACGCCTCTGTTATGGCCACAACATCATAGCACCAGGTACTGATCCATGCTCTAAGCTAATCACTATTATGATGTGTGTGTATAGCGAGAGACGTTTGAGATTAGTTGGTTTCTGGAGCAACAGTTAACACTGTAACAGCATCGCAGGGGAGAAAGTAATCAGATTCTCGGGCCGGCTGTTACTGTAGTGCTGGGCTACCATTGCATGGGCACTGCCATGGATGCAGGCAGTGAGTGTTTTACTCAGCAAACTGAAGAGGAAATAGAAAGGGAGACATTGACACAGTGAGAAAGAAAGAGGGACAGAGAGAGAGAGAGACAGTACGAAGCAGAGATAGCACATCACAGGAAGAGAGACGGAGATAATGCCAAACAAAGGTGGCGGTAACAGCATCTCAATCTCGAAAGCCTGCAGATGTGCTCTTATTATCACCCAGTTGCTCTTTCATCCCAACGGTAGTCCCCTGGGTGGGTGGATGGTTTCAAATTGGGGAATGTGATCAGGAGCATGTGAGGGGACCACATGTGAATTGGTGAAGAATCAAGTTTTGGGTTTTTAGAAGGGGCCACAACATGGCAAATGCACAATGGATGGGGCAGGTGCCATGCGAGTGTAGTATGCGAACATACCCAACATCGCCCTCACCCTGATGCCTCCCTTTGTGTGCGGCTGCATCAAGCTGTGTGTAGACCCTTGGTACACAGGGTCACCATGTACTGAGGTTCTACCTGTCCCCGGTGTTGGGAAGGATAGGACTGGCCTCGTTGCCGTGCAATGCTCTAAATAGAGTCACAGTGTCATGGAGCTGTTCAGTACAGATACAGACCCTATGGTCCAACACATCCATTAAGACCAAATATTCTCAATTACTCCTGTCCCATTTGCTCGTATTTCACCCATACCCCTCCAAACTCTTCCTATTGACATACCCATTAAGGTGCCTTTTCAATGCCTTTTCCTGAAGAAGGGTTCATACTAGAAATGTCGATTATCCTGCTCCTTGGATGCTGCCTGACCTGCTGCCCTTTTCCAGCAACACATTTTCAGCCTTTTCAATGTAACTGTATAAGCATCCACTACTTCCCCTGGCAGCTCATCCATACATGCAACACATCTGCGTGAAGAAGTTGCTCCTTCTATCTTTCCCCTCTCCTTAAACCTACGTGCTCCAGTTCTGAAGTCCCCCCAACACGGGGGAAAAGTCTTTAGCTCTTCACCCTGTCTATATCCCTCATAATTTTATAAACTTCTGTAGGTCACGCCTGAGCCTCCGGTGCTCCAGGGAAAATAGCCCCAGTCTATTTAGCCTCTTCCTATGGCTCAAACCCTCCAACCCTGGCAACATCCTCATAAATCGTTTCTGAGACCTTTCAAATTTCACAGCATACAGCAGGAAGATTGGAAGTGAACACAGTATTCCAAACATGGCCGAACCAATGTCCTATACAGCCAGAACATGGCCTTCCAACTCCTATACGCACTGTTCTGACCAATATAGGAAAGCATACCTAACGCATTATTCACTATCCTATCTATCTGCAACTCCACTATCAAGGAACCTGCACTTCAAGGTCTCTTTGTTCAGCAACATTCCCCTGGACCTTACCATTAACTGTGTAGGTCCTGCCCTGATTTACCATCCCAAAATGCAGCACCTCACATTTATCTAAATTAAATCCATCTGCCGCTGCTCAGCCCGCTGGCCCATCTGATCGAGATCCCATTGTACTCTGAGGGAAAGCTTCTTCCCCGTCCACTGCGCCTCCAACTTTAGTATCATCCGCAACTTAGGAACTATGTTCACATCCAAGTCATTTGCATAACTGACAGAACCCAGTGGGACAACACTGGCCATGGGCCTCCATACTGAAAAATAACCAACACCCTCTGTCTCCTCCCTTTGAGCCAATTCCACATCAAAATGGCTAGTTCTCCCTGTATTCCACATGATCTAACCCCACTAAACAGGCTACCATGAGGAACCTTGTCAAGTGCCATACGGAAGTCCATATAGATTAAGACCACCGTTCTGCTTTCATCAATCCTCTTCAACAATTCTTCAAAAACTCAGGTCAGTGAGACACGAATTCCCATGCACAAAGCCATATTGCCTATCCCGAATCAGTCCTTGCCTTTCCAAATTCATGTAGAGCTGTCCCTCAGGATTCCCGCCAAAAACCTTCCCACCACTGATTTCAGGCTCACCAGTCGAGAATTCCCTGGATTTTCCTTCCCATCTTTCCCATCCACGTTAGCCAACCTCCAGTCTTCCGCCACCTCACCTGTGGTTATCGATGAAACGAGTATCTCAGCAAATGGCCTAGAAATTACTTCTCTAGCTTCCCACAGATTTCTCGGGTACACCAGATCAGGTTCCAGGTGTTCTTCATCCTTTCCGTGATTTAAGATATCCAGCTCCTCCTCCCTCTGTAAGGTGGACATTGTTCAAGATGTTGCCATTTATTTCTTCAATTCTCTGGTTTTCATATCCTTTTCCGACGTGAACATGGAAGCAAAATATTCTTTTAGTATCTCCCCCATCTCCTGCAATTCCACACATAGGCTGATCTTACGGAGCCCTATTCTCTCCCTCGTTACTTCTTTGTTCTGAATGTATGTGTAAAAAATCCTTTTGGATTCTTCTTAACCCGATTGGCAAAGCTATCCCATGTTCCCTTTTTGCCCTCCTGAATTCCCTCTTAAATATACTTGCACTGCCTTTATACTCTTCAAGGGATTCACTCAATCCCTGCTGTCTATTCCTGATGTATGCTGCCTTCTTTTTCGTGACTAAAGCCTTACCTTCTCCTGTCCCCCAGCACCCCCTGCCCCTATCTAGGAAGTGAAGGTCAGTTTATTATCCAACAGCTCCCTAGTTTTGACAATGGACTTATGTGGTGAGACATGGTGCAGTGAAAAACACGGTATGGAGATGCTTCAGAGGCAAATAAAATTCTGATTTTATTAAAACATTGACAAGTAAATGAATATTTTGAAAAAAAACAGTGCGATGCATCAAGTGAAACGAGACTTATCTGACTGCTGTTAACTCCCCAGTTAACCCTTGCAGCCTTGACTTGGTACAATGGGGTTTGAATTACAGAGAGCTGTTAATTACTGAATGACAGGGGAAAGGAGAGAGAAAGTGACAGAGAGCAAACACGAATCCCGGGATCCTCTCATACTTCCCTTCCCTGGGGACTGCGCTGCACTGTCAGCCCTGTAGCCCACCCTTTCTCTCTTTTCCTGAGTCTGTGACTGGCTGTAACTGATTCCCTTGATGCTGGCCGGACCTCCTACTGAACAAACCCCAGAGATTAGGGTTCCCCAGTTATACCTGCTGGAGGTTTCCCGTGTTTCCTGCCAAATCTGCATTGGATCACCGAGCTGCTGTTCCTCCTCTCGGAGCTGAATGAGCTTCCTGAGTATTCGATGAGTGTGAATGGTTCTCCAATTAAAGCCAGTGGGTGTATACCATAGTTTTGAACGTCCATTATTTCTCTTCAAGGGGTGCAGGTTAAGGTGTTGCTGATAGTGTGATAGCCTTCCCGTTCAAGACAAACAGGTTTGCAAAGGTGTGGAGTGTTCAGGATCTCTGAGTCTGAGCAAATGATTACAAGGTGAATAGTTATGTAATTTTGTAAATTGCAGAATGTCTCTGTTGTTTGCTTTGCAGACTGGTGCTCATTGTCTTTTAGAGTGTGTTGCTGGGAAAGCACAGCAGTTCAGGCAGCTTCCGTGGAGCAAGAGAGTCGATGTTTCAGGCATAATCCCCTCAACAGGAATATGGGGCTGGGGGAAGGGGTCTGAGAGATGAATATGACGGTGGGAGTGGGGCTGGGGGAAGGTAGCTGGGAAGGTGATAGGTGGGTGAAGGTGAGGGGATGATGATGATAGGTCGGAGCAGAGGGTGGAGTGGATAGGTGGAGAGGAAGATGGACAGGTAGGACAGTTCAAGAGGGTGGTGCTGAGTTGGAGGTTTGGTTCTGGCAAGAGGTGGAGTGGAGGGGAGATGAGGAAAGTGGTGAAGTCGATGTTAATGCTGTGTGTTGAAGTGGTCAGCCACAGGGCGGTGGGGTTATTTGGTGCATGTGTCCCAGTAATTTTCCCTGAAACGTTCCTCAAGTTGGCGTCCTGTCTCCCCATTGTAGAGGAGACACTATCAAGAGCAACAGACACAGTAGATGAGGTGATTGGATGTGCAGGAAAATCTCTGCGGGATGTGAAAGGATCCTTTGGGGCCCTGGACAGAGTGAGCAGGGAGGTGTAGGTGCAAGTTCTACACTTCGTGCTGTGGCAGGGCAAGGTGCCGGGAGTGGAGAAGGGGGTTAGTGGGGGTCATGGACCTCACCAGGGAGTTACGGAGAGAATATGGAAGCGGTCCACAGAGACTTTTCCCTCCGTGATTCCCTGGTTAGGTCCACACTTCCCACTAACCCATACTCCCCTCCACTTGCAAGAGGTGGAAAGCCTGCATCCACAGCATCCCCCTCACCTCCAACAAAGGCCCCAAAGGATTCTTCCACATCCAGCAGAGATTTTCCTGCACATCCACACACCTCATCTGCGGTGTCTGTTGCACTCGATCATTTCAGGGAACATCTCTGGGACACACGCACAAACAAACCCCACTGCCCAGTGGCTGAACATTTCAACTCCCCCTCTCACTCTGCCAAGGACATGCAGGTGCTGGGACCCCTCCACTGCCAAATCCAGGTACTGCCTGACCTGCTGTGTGTTTCCAGTGCCACACATTTCGACTCTGATCGCCTGTATCTGCAGTCCTCACTTTCTCCTTTATTGTCTTTGAGCTGAGGCATTTGTCGGGGCCTTCCTTTATCTTACCTCTGTTCCAGACTGCTTGTCCCTGAGCTTGCATATTGCCTTATCTGTCGCAGCGACTCTTAGTTTAAATGTGAATTCCACAAACTCATGTCCCAAGTTCAGAGAGTTTTTGTCCAGGGTATCTATTGGGAATGTTTACTGCACCTTACACCTACCAGCCCTGTATTTCACCTTGTTTCTGTACTGTGATTATCTCATTTTTGATGGCTTCCTGTTTTTGTAGCTGTTCCTTTACGTGCAAGTATCTGCTCCCAATCAACTATTGAATGTTCTTGCCAAACACTATCAAAATTTGCCTTCTTCCAAGTAAGTACAACTTGCAAAACAAACTCTTGGCCAAAGGAGCCACAGCACATTTAAACCATCTCTTAAGTCACCAATGATAGAATGTAAAATGCAAATACAATCCAATCCTATTTGCATGATCCCTTGCTTCGGACCCATTTGATGACGACATTCTCGTGGCTGGTTCCAGACTCTCCTCGAGGCAAGATATTTATTCACTATCCAACAATTCAATGTGTGTTTTTAACTAAATAAACTACTTTTTAAAAAATGAGTGAAATAGGGTTTTGTGTACAAGGATGCAGTCCGAAAGGAATACTTCATCTGATCAGCGATAATGCACACTTTACTCAAAGACACAACCCAGCTGACATCTGGCAAGTGGCCAACCTGACAGTGAAGCAATGCCTCCCCACTGCTCCTGATAATGTGACAGTCTGTATACTCTGTAGTCTGCGTAGCTAGCAATGAAATCAAAGATTATAACTGTTGCATCATTTATAACAAATTTAAATTCCAATCATGAGAAAACAGCTCAACAATATCTGATCATGGAATCCAGGGGAAGTTAAAGATTGTTGTTAATTAAAGGAAGACGGGCATAAAGCTGATGTTGGGTGGGATGGATGTTTTGTGGTACAGTGGTGGTGTCCCTACCCATGCTCCAGAGGCGTGTGTGTTAACATCTCTGAACAGGTTGATTCTAAAAAGGTTAATTTTTAAAAACATTGTACATAAAAACTGACGTTAAAGCCTGCGCCTGTGGATTCGAATCACTTTCGAATTCAGGAAAGCAGGATTAACAAAATAATGCATTGAGAGAGAAACCACATGAAATTAAACTAGTGAGCGACAAAAAACATGTGTTTGAAATAGCTTTCTCAAGATAAAGCAAATGGTGATCAGAAAAGACAACTGGCAGAGGCAGGAAACCTGCAATTGGGACGGTGTGAATAACAGAGAAATAAAGATGATATTTTGGGTCTGTCTTCAGAGAGGAACATTCACTCCACTTCTCAATAATGCAATACAAGCAATGTCCTAGTGAAAATGAGCAGATCGCTGAATTGGTCATGAGTGAAAAGAAGTAGTACTGGAAAATTAATATAATCCCAGAATCTGAAGATCAACATTCAAAATCCTCAGAATATTGGTTGCAGTGAGCCGGTACATATTTGTGTGTTCTGATCATGTTTTGCTTCACCTGTAGAAAGCTTTTTCAAACATTTTCATCTCTCTCACTGGTTTAATTTGATGTTGTTTTCTCTCAATGCATTTTTTTTAGTCCGACTGTACTGAATTTAAAAAGATATTCTGAATCCCCAATTTTAAAAGCACCTTGTTCATTCCCACGACTGACTGTGTGGAGTTTGCACATTCTCCCCGTGTCTGCGTGGGTTTCTTCCGGGTGCTCCGGTTTCCTCCCACAGTCCAAAAATGTGCAGGTTAGGTGAATTGGCCATGCTAAATTGTCCGTAGTGTTAGGTAAGGGATAAATGTAGGGGTATGGGTGGGTTGCGCTTCGGCGGGTCGGTGTGACTTGTTGGGCCGAAGGGCCTGTTTCCACACTGTAAGTAATCTAATCTAATGTCACCCCTTCCCCAACATCATCGTTATACCCGTCTTCCTTTAATTAACAACAATCTTTACGTTTCCCTGTATTCCAAGAGTTAATCTTGTTGAGATTTTGCTCATGATTGGAATTTAAATTTGTTACAAATGATGAAACAGTTAAATCTTTGATTTAATTGCAAGCGACCCAGACTACAGAGTATACAGACTGTCACATTATCAGGAGCAGTGGGGAGGCAATGCTTCACTGTCAGGTTGTCCACTTGCCAGATGTCAGCTGGGTTGTGTCCTTGAGTAAAGTGTACATTATCACCGATCTTATGAGGGAAGGGTATGCTGCTAGTGGAGAGATCAATATGAAAATATTTCTTCAGGTGAGGGAAGCCATTAGCGTCCCTGCTGAGTACACTTGCAAGAAGTGCACCCATCTCAGCTCCTCCAAACCCGTGTTAGGGAACTGGAGCTGGAGTTGGATGAACTGCGGATCATTCGGGAGGCAGAGGAGGTCATAGATCGGAGCTTTAGGCAAGTAGTTACTCCGAAAGTTCAAGATAGAAGGGTGACAGTGAGGGGGGAGTGGGAGGAGGAAGCCAGTGCAGGGACCCCCTGCCGTCATTCCCCTCAAGAACAAGTATACCGTTTTGGATACTTGTTGGGGGGGATGACTTACCAGGGGCAAGCAACGAGGTTCAGGCCTCTGGCACGGAGCCTGGCCCCGTTGCTCAGAAGGGTAGGGTGGAGAAAGGTAGAGCAATAGTTCTTGGGGACTCGATAGTGAGGGGTACAGACAGACGGTTTTGTGGGGGCGACAGGGACTCACGTTTGGTATGTTGCCTCCCAGGTGCAAGGGTACGTGATGTCGCTGATCGTGTTTTCCGGGTCCTTAAGGGGGAGGGGGAGCAGCCCCAGATCGTGGTCCACGTTGGCACCAACGATATAGATAGGAAGAAGGGTGAGGATGTCAGACAGGCTTTCAGGGAGCTAGGTTGGAAGCTCAGAGTTAGAACAAACAGAGTTGTAGTCTCTGGTTTGTTACCCGTGCCACGTGATAGAGAGTCGAGGAATAGGGAGAGAGAGCAGTTAAATGCGTGGCTACAGCGATGGTGCAGGAGGGAGGGATTCCGGTTTCTGGACAACTGGGGTCCTTTCTGGGGAAGGTGGGACCTCTATAAAAAGGATGGGCTACACCTGAACCTGAGGGGCACCAGTATCCTTGGGGGGAGGTTTGCTAGTGCTCTTTGGGAGGGTTTAAACTAACACCGCGGGGGCATGGGAACCAGGACTGTAGCTTTAGGGTACAGGACCTTGAGTGTAGGGAGGTTAGGAATAATGCAGCGATCTCGAAGGAGGGTGCCTGTAACCAGAAAGGTGGATTGAAGTGTGTATACTTCAATGCCAGAAGTATAAGGAATAAGGTAGGTGAACTTGCAGCGTGGGTTGGTACCTGGGACTTCGATGTTGTGGCCATTACAGAGACGTGGGTAGAACAGGGACAAGAATGGCTGTTGCACGTTCCAGGGTTCAAATGTTTTAGTAGGATCAGACATGGGGGTAAAAAAGGGGGAGGCGTGGCATTACTTGTCAAAGACAGTATCACAGCAGTGGAATGGACGATGGAAGAGGACTTGCCATCTGAGGTAGTTTGGGCTGAGGTTAGAAATAGGAAAGGTGAGGTCACCCTGTTAGGTGTTTTCTACAGGCCTCCTAATAGTCCTAGAGAAGTAGAGGATGATTCAGGAAAAGAGTGAAGGTAGCAGGGTGGTTGTTATGGGGGACTTTAACTTCCCAGATATTGACTGGGAGAGCTATAGCTCGAGTTCATTAGATGGGTCGGTGTTTGCACAATGTGTGCAGGAGGGTTTCCTGACACAATATGTCGACAGGCCAACAAGAGGGGAGGCTATATTGGATTTGGTTCTAGGTAATGAACCAGGCCAGGTGTTAGACTTGGAGGTAGGTGAGCACTTCGGGGACAGTGACCACAACTCGGTGACTTTTACTTTAGTGATGGAGAGGGATAATCGTGCGCCGCAGGGCAAGAGCTATAGCTGGGGGCAGGGAAATTATGATGCAGTGAGGCATGACTTAGGATGTGTGGATTGGAAAAACAGGCTTCAAGAGAAGAACACTAATGAGATGTGGGGATTGTTCAAGGAGCAGCTACTGCGTGTCCTCGATAGGTATGTACCAGTCAGGCATGGTGTAAAGGGCCTTGTGAGGCAGCCGTGGTTTAGTAAGGAATTGGAGTCCCTTGTGAAAGGGAAGAAGGTGGCATATCTGCAAATGTGTTGCTGTCAAAGCACAGCAGGTTAGACAGCATCTCAGGAATAGAGAATTAGAAGTTTCGAGCATAAGCCCTTCACAGGAATAAGAGAGAGAGAGCCAAGCCGGCTGAGATAAAAGGTAGGGAGGAGGGACTAGGGGGAGGGACGATGGAGGTGGGATAGGTGGAAGGAGGTCAAGGTGGGTGATAGGCCGGAGGGGGTGGGGGCGGAGAGGTCAGGAAGAGGATTGAAAACCTTGTAGAGGGAGGAAGAGAGCTTCTTCAGGAAGGCATCCTTGTAAGAGGATTCGCAGTAGGTTAAAATCTTCGAGTAAAAAATGAGGTCTGCAGCTGGAGATCACAGCTGCAAATGTCAAAGCACAGCAGGTTAGACAGCATCTCAGGAATAGAGAATTCGACGTTTCGAGCATAAGCCCTTCATCAGGAATAAGAGAGAGAGAGCCAAGCCGGCTGAGATAAAAGGTAGGGAGGAGGACTAGGGGGAGGGGCGATGGAGGTGGGATAGGTGGAAGGAGGTCAAGGTGAGGGTGATAGGCCGGATGGGGTGGGGGCGGAGAGGTCAGGAAGAGGATTGAAAACCTTGTAGAGGGAGGAAGAGAGCTTCTTCAAGGAAGGCATCCTTGTAAGAGGATTCGCAGTAGGTAAAATCTTCGAGTAAAAAATGAGTCTGCAGATGCTGGAGATCACAGCTGCAAATGTGTTGCTGGTCAAAGCACAGCAGGTTAGACAGCATCTCAGGAATAGAGAATTCGACGTTTCGAGCATAAGCCCTTCATCAGGAATAAGAGAGAGAGAGCCAAGCCGGCTGAGATAAAAGGTAGGGAGGAGGACTAGGGGGAGGGGCGATGGAGGTGGATAGGTGGAAGGAGGTCAAGTGAGGGTGATAGGCCGGAGTGGGGTGGGGGCGGAGAGGTCAGGAAGAGGATTGAAAACCTTGTAGAGGGAGGAAGAGAGCTTCTTCAAGGAAGGCATCCTTGTAAGAGATTCGCAGTAGGTTAAAATCTTCGAGTAAAAAATGAGGTCTGCAGATGCTGGAGATCACAGCTGCAAATGTGTTGCTGGTCAAAGCACAGCAGGTTAGACAGCATCTCAGGAATAGAGAATTCGACGTTTCGAGCATAAGCCCTTCATCAGGAATAAGAGAGAGAGAGCCAAGCCGGCTGAGATAAAAGGTAGGGAGGAGGACTAGGGGGAGGGGCGATGGAGGTGGATAGGTGGAAGGAGGTCAAGGTGAGGGTGATAGGCCGGAGTGGGGTGGGGGCGGAGAGGTCAGGAAGAGGATTGAAAACCTTGTAGAGGGAGGAAGAGAGCTCTACAAGGTTTTCAATCCTCTTCCTGACCTCTCCGCCCCCACCCCACTCCGGCCTATCACCCTCACCTTGACCTCCTTCCACCTATCCCACCTCCATCGCCCCTCCCCCTAGTCCCTCCTCCCTACCTTTTATCTCAGCCGGCTTGGCTCTCTCTCTCTTATTCCTGATGAAGGGCTTATGCTCGAAACGTCGAATTCTCTATTCCTGAGATGCTGTCTAACCTGCTGTGCTTTGACCAGCAACACATTTGCAGCTGTGATCTCCAGCATCTGCAGACCTCATTTTTTACTCGAAGATTTTAACCTACTGCGAATCCTCTTACAAGGATGCCTTCCTTGAAGAAGCTCTCTTCCTCCCTCTACAAGGTTTTCAATCCTCTTCCTGACCTCTCCGCCCCCACCCCACTCCGGCCTATCACCCTCACCTTGACCTCCTTCCACCTATCCCACCTCCATCGCCCCTCCCCCTAGTCCCTCCTCCCTACCTTTTATCTCAGCCGGCTTGGCTCTCTCTCTCTTATTCCTGATGAAGGGCTTATGCTCGAAACGTCGAATTCTCTATTCCTGAGATGCTGTCTAACCTGCTGTGCTTTGACCAGCAACACATTTGCAGCTGTGATCTCCAGCATCTGCAGACCTCATTTTTTACTCGAAGATTTTAACCTACTGCGAATCCTCTTACAAGGATGCCTTCCTTGAAGAAGCTCTCTTCCTCCCTCTACAAGGTTTTCAATCCTCTTCCTGACCTCTCCGCCCCCACCCCACTCCGGCCTATCACCCTCACCTTGACCTCCTTCCACCTATCCCACCTCCATCGCCCCTCCCCCTAGTCCTCCTCCCTACCTTTATCTCAGCCGGCTTGGCTCTCTCTCTCTTATTCCTGATGAAGGGCTTATGCTCGAAACGTCGAATTCTCTATTCCTGAGATGCTGTCTAACCTGCTGTGCTTTGACCAGCAACACATTTGCAGCTGTGATCTCCACATCTGCAGACCTCATTTTTTACTCGAAGATTTTAACCTACTGCGAATCCTCTTACAAGGATGCCTTCCTTGAAGAAGCTCTCTTCCTCCCTCTACAAGGTTTTCAATCCTCTTCCTGACCTCTCCGCCCCCACCCCACTCCGGCCTATCACCCTCACCTTGACCTCCTTCCACCTATCCCACTCCATCGCCCCTCCCCCTAGTCCCTCTCCCTACCTTTTATCTCAGCCGGCTTGGCTCTCTCTCTCTTATTCCTGATGAAGGGCTTATGCTCGAAACGTCGAATTCTCTATTCCTGAGATGCTGTCTAACCTGCTGTGCTTTGACCAGCAACACATTTGCAGCTGTGATCTCCAGCATCTGCAGACCTCATTTTTTACTCGAAGAAGGTGGCATATGTAAAGATGAGGCGTGAAGGTTCAGTAGGGCGATTGAGAGTTATAAGGTAGCCAGGAAGGAGCTAAAGAGGGAGCTAAGAGAAGCGAGAAGGGGGACATGAAAAGTCTTTAGCTGGTAGGATTAGGGAAAACCCAAAGGCTTTCTATAGGTATGTCAAGAATAAAAGGATGACTAGGGTAGGTATCGGTCCAGTCAAGGATAGTAGTGGGAAGTTGTGTGTGGAGGCGGAGGAGATTGGAGAGACATTAAATCAGTACTTTTCATCAGTATTCACTCAGGAACAGGACACTGTTGCTGATGTGAATATGGAATCACAAATAATTAGAATGGATGCCCTGGAAATATGCAGGGAAGAGTTCTTTGAGAAGGTGACTAAGGAAGTGGATGAGGGTAAAGCAGTAGATGTTGTGTATATGGATTTTAGTAAGGCGTTCGATAAGGTTCCCCAGGTAGGCTAATGCTAAAACTCGGAGGTATGGCATTGAGGATACATTAGAGGTTTGGATTAGGAATTGGCTGGCTGGAAGGAGACAGAGGCTAGTAGTTGATGGATTATGTTCATCTTGGAGCGCAGTTACTAGCGGTGTACCACAAGGATCTGTTTGGGACCATTGCTTTTTGTTATCCTTATAAATGATCTAGAGGAAGGACTTGAAAGCTGGGTAAGCAAGTTTGCGGATGACACAAAAGTCGGTGGAGTTGTGGATAGTGAGGAAGGAAGTGGTAGGTTACAGCGGGATATAGATAAGTTGCAGAGCTGGCGGAAATGTGGCAAATGGAATTCAATGTAGCTAAGTGCGAAGTCGTTCACTTTGGTAGGAATAACAAGATGATGGATTACTGGGCTAATGGTAGGCTACTTGGTAGTGTGGATGAGCAGAGGGATCTTGGTGTCCATGTACACAGATCTCTGAAAGTTGCCACCCAGGTAAATAGTGCTGTGAGGAAGGCATATGGTGTACTGGGCTTTATTGGCAGAGGAATTGAGTTCCGGAGTCCTGAGGTCATGTTGCAGTTGTATAAGACTCTGGTGAGGCCTCTTCTGGAGTATTGTGTGCAGTTTGGTCGCCATACTATAGGAAGGATGTGGAAGCTTTAGAACGAGTGCAGAGGAGGTTTACCAGGATGTTGCCTGGAATGGTAGGAAAATCTTATGAGGAAAGGCTGAGGCACTTGGGGCTGTTCTCATTGGAGAAGATAAGGTTTAGGGGAGATCTGATGGAAGTGTATAAGATGATTAGGGGTTTAGATAGGGTAGATACTAAGAACCTTTTACCGCTAATGGAGTCAGGTGTTACTAGGGGACATAGCTTTAAATTAAGGGGTGGTAGGTATAGGACAGATGTTAGGGGTAGATTCTTCACACAGCGGGTTGTGAGTTCATGGAATGCCCTGCCCGTATCAGTGGTGAACTCTCCTTCTTTATGGTCATTTAAGCGGGCATTGGATAGGCATTTGGAAGTTATTGGGCTAGTATAGGTTAGGTAGGATTCGGTCGGCGCAACATCGAGGGCCGAAGGGCCTGTACTGCGCTGTATCCTTCTATGTTCTATGTTCAGATGAAGTACTTGCTTCTGACAGTAAGTATTGCATGCAAGGCTATTTGCCTCATTAAAAAAATACAGGTAAAGTTTATTTAATTAAACACACACATGAATGGTTGGTTATTAGATGAGATCAGATCCCCTTCGATAGGGAGACAGGCCCTTCGGCCCAATAAGTCCATACCAACCCTCTAAAGAGCAATCCACCCAGTCGAATGTTGAATGTGGGCGGCATGGTGACACAGTGGTTAGCACTGCTGCCTCAGCGCCAGAGACCTGGGTTCAATTCCTGCCTCAGGCGACTGTCTGTGTGGAGTTTACTCATTCTCCCCGTGTCTGCGTGGGTTTCCTCCCGGTGCTCTGGTTTCCTCCCATAGTCCAAAAATGTGCAAGTTAGGTGAATTGGCCATGCTAAATTGCCCGTAGTGTTAGGTGTAGGGGAATGGGTCTGGGTGGGTGCGCTTCGGCGGGTCGGTGTGGACTTGTTGGGTCGAAGGGCCTGTTTCCACACTGTAAGTAATCTAATCTAATCAATGACTGTATGGGTAACATAGCATGGCCAATTCACCTGGCAAGCACGTCTTTGGGTTGTGGGAAAAAACCAGAGCACCCGGAGGAAGCCCACACAGACACAGGGAGAATGTACAAACTCCAGTTGCCCGAGGCTGGGATCGAACCCAGGTCCCTGGCACTATGAGGTAGCAGTGCTAACTACTGAGCCCACACTGACACACCAAACAGTGCCTGACCTACACCCAGCCCATTCCCCCTGGCTACCTCACCGAGCTTCCACATCCCTGGACGCTGTAGGCATGGCCAATCCACCCTAATCTGTACATCTTTGGACTATGGGAGGAAACTCACACAGACATGGGAAGAATGTGCAAACTCCACACAGACAGTTACCCGAAGTTGGGATCAAACCCGGGTCCCTAGCACTGTAAGTCAGCAGTGCTCACCACTAAGCCACCAGACCACCCAAAGCAATGGTTGTTGAATCAATGTCTCACCTTGAGGAGAGTTTGGAACCAGCCACCAGAGTATTGGCATTAAATTGTTTGAAGCAAGGGAACATGCAAATGGAATCAAATTGTTTTTACACTTTGCATTCTACACCCGTTGACATAAGATTTGGGTAGACGTGCAGTGGTTCATTTGGTCAACATGATTGTTTTGCAAGATGTAAATGTCTGGCTGACTCTAAAGAAGGAGTGGCCCAACAGGGACAGTGACATAAATTGAGGGCTGAAGGGCAGAGTCATTAACTGGTTCAGAGAAGAGGTGGTTCAGGTTGGTGAAAAGTTTTTATGCCTCTCTGTCTGTTTCTCTTCACTTGGCTCTCTCTCTTTTTCTCTCTCACTGTCTCCCACTCTGCCTCTCTCTCGCTGTCATTCTCCCTCTCCCTGTCTTGCTCTTTCTGTCTCAGTGCCTCTCTCCGTCTATCTCATTCTCTTTCACTGATTCTCCCTCTCTCACACTCTGTCTGTCTATTTCTTACGCTCTTTCTCTTCCTCTCCCACTGTATCTTTCTCTCTCAATGTCTCTCTCTCTCTCGCTCTCTGTCTCTGTCACTCTTCTCTCTCACTGTTTTGTTGTCTCCCTCAATTAATCTCTCTCACAATCTCTCTCTGTTCCTTTTTCTTGCTCGTTCCCCCGCTCTCTCTCTCATATGTCCCTGTGTACTCTGCTTCTGAATTCCTCTCTCTCTGTCCTTCAGTATGTCTCTTCTCTCTCTCTCTCTCTTTTAAACTGTCTCTGTCTTAAACTGTCTCTCTCTCACACTATTGATCTCACTCTGTCCCTCTTTCTCATTCTTTCTGTGTCTCTCTCATTGTTTCTCTCTCTCTTGTGCTTTCTTTCCCTCTCACTCTTTCAGCCGCAGTAACTCTCCCTCTCTCTGTCTAACTAACTCTAACTTCCTCATTCTCTGTCTCCCTCTCTCTCTCCCTCACTGTATCTCTCCCACTGTCTTTCTCTCTCAGTGACTCTCTCTCTGTCACAGTCTCCCACTCTCTCTGAATCTCTCACTGTCTCTGTCACGAACCCTCCCTCACACTGTCTTGCTTTCTCCCTCAGGTTATCTCTCTTTGACACTCATGCTGTCTCTCTCTCCCTCTCTCACTGACTCTTTCTGTTCCTCATTCTTCCTTCCCCTCTCTCTCATGTCTTTCACTGTCTCTCTCTCTCTCTGACTCTTTCAGTTCCTCATTCTTCCTTCAGCCCCCACCCCCCATGTCTCTCTAACTTTCTCTCCTTCTGTATCTCTCTCTGTTTCTACTCTGTCTCTGACTCGCTCTATCTCTCACTCTCTCTGTCATTACCTCTCTCTCACAGTCTCTCTCTCACATTTTTGATTTCTTGCTGTCGCTCTCTCTGTCTGTATTTCTTGTCCTTTCACCATCTATGTCTCTCTCACTCTTTCTTTTTTCTGCCTCTCTCTCTTCCTCTAGCGCCCTCACTGTCTCTTTCTCTCTTTCTGCCTCTTAGTCGCACACTAACTTCCTCTCTCGCACACATATTCTTTGTCTCTATCTGTCTCTCACTCCCTTTCTCACTCTTTCCTTCTCTGCCTCTCAGACTTCGTTTTTTCTGTCTGCCACTGTCTCTGTCTCACCTCTTCTCTCTCTGTTCTTCTTTCCCACTCTGCATCTTTGATTGTCTGTCTCTCTCTGTCACACACACACACAAACTGTTTCTCTCATTGTCTGTGTCTGTGTCTCTTTCTCTCACTGTTTCTCTACGTCTGTCTGGTTTTCTCTCTCACTCTGTCAGCCCGCCTCTCTCTCTTCCCCTCACTCCCCCCCCCCCCCACCCACCACCACCACCACCCAGCCCATTTGTCTCTCTCTATCTGAAGCAGGTTGCTGAAGGCATAACATTATATTTATAATTACTGGGTTTCACAAGGTAATGTAAGAGGAGTGTGGAAAAGGTCCTGTTTGAACCAATTAATTCTAATTCTTCAAGCACAATATTTGGATAGATGGTAAATGATATTTTCCAGCTGTATTGTGGGTAGGGTGGTGCACACCAGTGTGATTGATACCAACAACACTCAGAGAAAATGCCTGCAGGTCAAGGAACATCAGCTCTGTGCTAATGTAATGGAGTCTGAACTTCGATCATTCTGATGTCTCATTGAGGGGGTGATTATCTGGACATTGTGTTCCAGGAGGCAGAAGCATATGCTTGGATTTGCACTTTGGAAGTATCTGTGCTCAGAGATAGTACGGTGTCTGGAGGGAAGTGCAGTTTTCGAACCTCTGAGGTAGCAGTGGAAAAACCTCAGCTTTTGCACTTTGGTGTATTCACTGGCTAAATCAACCTTTATTATCCACCCCTAACCACCTTTGTAATGAATATGGTGAATCGTGAATTAATGGCAGCATTTGTGGGAAGAAACCAGAGTTAATGCTTCCAATCTGTTGACCCTTCATCAGAACTGATAGCAGCAGGGAATAAGGGGTATTTATGGTGAAGAATGGGTTGGGTGTGCTGCGGGGAGAAAGGGGAGATCTGATTGGATAGATGGAGATGAAGCCCAGAGGGAGAGAGAGAGAGAGAGAGATGTGTGTGATAACATGCGCATTTAAGAGGGATTGGTTCTGTTCTGTTTCTTTTCAAGAGATGTGTTGTAAACACGAGGGTGGGATGTCTTCTCCATGGAAAGCAGAGTAAGTAGCTTTTATTTTGTTACAGACCAGGCCAGAACTCCTCAAAATGTTTTAAGAAGGTAGCCGAGACCCTAACTTCATCCTGTTTTAAAGGCAGATGTGAAGTGGATATTCCCGGTGAAAAGCAATTGCTCAAATAACTGAGCTTTAAGCAAAACAGAATTTATTTAAATCCTACAGTTGAAACACAAACTAAACAAAACGGAATTTAAAATAACCGAACTATGGAAAACATTAACCGACACAATACAGTAACTCCTACTAGGTAACTAGTCCAGTACAGCAACACTTCGTTAACACACCCCTTGGCAAAAAGGTAAATTGCAGCACAGCTTCTTACAGAGAGGAAGGAATAACTTCCAAAGCGATTTCAGAGAGAAAGGCAATCAGGAATCATCTGCCGAAGTTTTCAATCTTCCCTGGAATCCATCATCTTCAGACTGCCTGCTAAACAAACTCGAAAAAAAAACCCTGAGCTGAGAGAACTGGCCACTTCCCAGCCGTTGTTAAACTCGGCTCTTTCCAGACCCATCAACACCTCTGCCTTTAAGACGTCTCTTAAAAAAAACCCGAGGACACAACGACCTTGTGAAAGTGAGGGCAGTGTCACAGTTTAAGGGAAAGGACAGAAGCATGAATGAGCCTCATGCACAGACCCCGGATTTTAGGGGTTGCTTTCAGTTGTTGAAGTTGGGGGTTTTGGAATTGAAGCTGCCAGATACAGGTGTCCCTCTCTCCCTGCTGCCAGATTCCTGCTGTTACTGTTCCTTCTCCTGGACTAGAATCTGCTTGATTTGCCTTGTCCAAGGCTGCATTTATGTGATGTTGCTGTGCTAGGACGCTGATGAGTATTAGTTAAATAATACATTATTTTGTTAAGTATTTCGACAGAATTAAAATGAGCATTTTTTTTGTTTTGCAGTTTTTCTAACTGTGGTTAAGAACGAAGTGTCTTTTGCTTAAATCCGATGAGATTGACCACTCAAATCCGGAATGAAGCACCTTAAACTAGCCTTAAAATAAGACAACAGTTACGGTCTAGGCTATCTCCTTGATAGTCTTCAGGGCATTTGGTCTGTTCCATAAAATACGAAAGGGCTGGGTAAACAAGGAGATAACGGAGAGCAGGCCAGGATAGAAGAAAAGTTGAATATGTGATAATAGATGCTAGGAATAGGAGAGAATGGGCAATGAAACAAAGGGTGACTTCCCATCAGCCCTGCTCCATCTTCCGATATGATTCTGGCTGATCCTTTATCACGCAGTCACATACCTGTTCTTTTCTCAGACCCACTGACACTGTTAGCTCCTGGAAATCAATATGTTTCTTTCTTTAAAAAAAAACAGTGACTTTTGCGGTAGAGGTCTCCAGATGGTCACCATTGTCTGAGTGAAGACATTTCTCAGCATCTCAGTCAGAAATGGTGTCCCGTGTATATGCTGTGACCCTGGCCCCTTTCTCTGGATTCCCAGGCCGGGGAAACATCATCATTGCATCCTGAGCCCTGTCAGAATCCTATACACATCAGTGAGAGACTTCACCTTCTGATACCATCCACTGAATGCCGGCCCACCCAACCCCAACACTCCTCATAGGACCAACCTGGTACAGCAACAATTATTCTGATAAACCCTTACTGCTGTCCCCTCGCAGTAGGTATCAATTTCCATAGGTACTTGAATCAACAATGTACAAAATACTCCAGCTGTGGTCTCACCAACTGTATAAGCTTTCAAGCTGTACTGAAATCCACAGCCAATGAAGGCCAACATGCCGTTTGTCTTTCTAACATGTTGCTATCCAGCTGCACCTTCATTTTGAATTTCAGTGACCTCTGGAAAAAGACGTCCATAGATTCATACAGCATGGAAACGGACCCTTCGGTGCAATGTGTCCATACTCATCAGGTTTCCCAAACTAACCTAGTTCCATTGTGCTGCATTTGGCCCATATCTCTCTGAACATTTCCTATCCATGTATCTGTCCAATTGTCTTTTAAATGCTGTCACTGTACATGCATCTCCCTCTTCCTCTGGCAGTTCAATCCACACACGAACTACCCTCTGTGTAACAATGTTGCCCCTCAGGTCCCTTTTAAATCTCTCTCCTCTCATCTAAACACGCTGCCCTCCAGTTATGAACTCCCCATCTTCAGAAAAAGACCGTTGCTATTTACCTCATCTACGCCGCTCATGATTTTTCAACCTCTCTAAGGTCACCCCTCAAACCTCGTACATTCCAGTGAACAAATGTCCCAGCCTATCCCTCCTCTCCTTATGGACGCCAATATTGCTCCATTCAATCACTATTTGAATAATACTCTACAAATATGTATCTTATTTCCCATTGACGTGGACAATTTCCCATTTGCACCTTCCATGTGTTCCCCAATTTACTGAAATTGTTCATATTATTCTGAAGCCCTCTTACCTCCTGTCACAATGATGCACAAGTTTGAATTGTCATCAAACCTGGATATTTTATTCTTGATTCACCCATCCAAATTGGTGATATGTGTTGTGCTTAACTGGACCTGCACCAGAGTCAGTTTGTGATCAGTGGAAACGTCAGGCAGCATCCAAGGAGCAGGAGAATCGACGTTTCGGGCATGAGCCCTTCTTCAGGAATCAGGATTCCTGAAGAAGGGCTCATGCCCGAAACGTCGATTCTCCTGCTCCTTGGATGCTGCCTGGCCTGCTGCCCTTTTTCAGAAACACATTTTCAGCTCTGATCTCCAGCATCTGCAGTCCTCACTTTCTCCTATAATACAGGGAACCTGTGCAATATCCTGTGGGATGATTCGATCCTTTAAAGGTTCCATATAAGTGCACATTGTTTTGGACATTTTCAAGGTCCTGTTGTATTTGGAGTCTGAGAACACATCTCCTCCAAGAGAGCTGTGGGCCTGTTGCACCTATTCCGAAAGTTTGGCTATACTCCATAATTCCTGGAAGAAACTCCAATCTTCACCTGCAAATTGTACCCATGGGAGGTAACCAGACCTTCTGCTTAATTAATGGCAAACACCACCCAGGACGATAGAGACAGTTTCTGTTTGCCAACATATGTGTCCCTGCATATCTTTCACGCTCTTGCCAATGCAGTTATGAATTGAACAAGTTTTTCTTTCATCCTTTCCAGTTTTAAAGGGTGCTGACCAATCCGAAAAATGCGGACACTCTGCCTTTTCCTGTTGGTGCTGCTCACAATCCCCATGTCAGATGCGGCTGTACTGGATAACCATGCCGTGACTGGCATTTTTAAATGGTAAGTGTCAGTGAAACAGATCTTACCTGACCAGGGGGCATGGTTAGCACTGCTGCCTCACAGCGCTAGAGTCCTGGGTTCAATTCCCGCCTCAGGCGACTGACTGGAGTTTGCACATTCTCCCAGTGTCTGCGTGGGTTCCCTCCGGGTGCTACGGTTTTCTCCCAAAGCTCAAAGATGGACAGGTTCGGTGATCTGGCCTTGCTAAATTGCCAGTCGTATTAGGTGAAGGGGAAAATGTGGGTGGGTTGCGCCCCGACCGGGTCGGTGTGACTTGTTGGGCTGAAGGGCCTGTTTCCACACTGTAAGTAATCTAAAAAAAAGCTGTTGGGGGGAGGGGGGCTGTACATCACTAAGAGTGAAATTGATAGCATCCGCTGACCCTGAAATAAAGGAGACAGTGTAATACATCGAAGTGAGGTTTGGAGAAAATGCTCAAATCCCACGCACAGGCAACATTTTACTGTTTACTGAATCGCCTCACCTCTCAGTTTCACTTTGTCTCCCTCCGTCTCCTTCACTTATTATTCCAATTTCCTGTCAGTCACAAGTCTTTGTTTTCTCTCTGTCCCTTTCTTCTGTTCCCTTGCTTTCTAGTTGCTCCACACCTTGTCCTTATTTCCCAAACATTTTCTGTTTTCCAATTCTTCCAGGATTCTCTCTACCTCCAGTTCTAGTTCACTGCTCCTGTAGCCTTCATTGTCTCTCTCCTTCTCCCTCCCCATCTCTCTTTGTTAGAAACGTATGGCAATACGTTTCCCATCAATACGTATGGCATGGAGCATCGAGTAGTGCATCAGTCAAAGGACCTTATGATGAAGGTACAGTGAGTTATCAAGAAGGCTTGTGGCATTCTGTGATTCATTGCACGAGGTTTTGTATAAAAATAAGTAGCAATGTTCTGCTTTCTGTCGCATCACTCTGTCTTTAAACCTGACACAGATCCCAGAATTTACTACAACACTGAGATAGGGGTACAAAATGAAGCAACATTGACCTTCCCATGCAAGAATTTGAAATGTGAATTCCTTTTCTTTAATATGATGGGCATTGTTCCATGTAACACATCTCAAACAGGGCCCACTGGCACTGCACAGAGAATGTTTCACCTGAAGTCCGTCCCTTGACTCACACCCCTGACTTCAGGGCATTTGGTCTGTTCCATAAAATACGAAAGGGTTGGGTAAACAAGGAGATAACGGAGAGCAGGCCAGGATAGAAGAAAAGTTGAATATGTGTTAATAGATGCTAAGAATAGGAGAGAATGGGCAATGAAACAAAGGGTGACCTTCCCATCAGCCCTGCTCCATCTTCCGATATGATTCTGGCTGATCCTTTATCACCTGTTCTTTTCTCAGACCCACTGACACTGTTAGCTCCTGGAAATCAATATATTTCTTTCTTTAAAAAAAAACAGTGACTTTTGCGGTAGAGGTCTCCAGATGGTCACCATTGTCTGAGTGAAGACATTTCTCAGCATCTCAGTCAGAAATGGTGTCCCGTGTATATGCTGTGACCCTGGCCCCTTTCTCTGGATTCCCAGGCCGGGAAACATCATCATTGCATCCTGAGCCCTGTCAGAATCCTATACACATCAGTGAGAGACTTCACCTTCTGATACCATCCACTGAATGCCGGCCCACCCAACCCCAACACTCCTCATAGGACCAACCTTGTACAGCAACAATTATTCTGATAAACCCTTACTGCTATCCCCTCGCAGTAGGTATCAATTTCCATAGGTACTTGAATCAACAATGTACAAAATACTCCAGCTGTGGTCTCACCAACTGTATAAGCTTTCAAGTTGTACTGAAATCCACAGCCAATGAAGGCCAACATGCCGTTTGTCTTTCTAACATGTTGCTATCCAGCCAGCTGCACCTTCATTTTGAATTTCAGTGACCTCTGGAAAAAGACGTCCATAGATTCATACAGCATGGAAACGGACCCTTCGGTGCAATGTGTCCCTACTCATCAGGTTTCCCAAATTAACCTAGTTCCATTGTGCTGCATTTGGCCCATATCTCTCTGAACATTTCCTATCCATGTATCTGTCCAATTGTCTTTTAAATGCTGTCACTGTACATGCATCTCCCTCTTCCTCTGGCAGTTCAACCCACACACGAACTACCCTCTGTGTAACAATGTTGCCCCTCAGGTCCCTTTTAAATCTCTCTCCTCTCACCTAAACACTCTGCCCTCCAGTTATGAACTCCCCATCTTCAGAAAAAGACCGTTGCTATTTACCTCATCTCCGCCGCTCACTCATGATTTTTCAACCTCTCTAAGGTCACCCCTCAAACCTCGTACATTCCAGTGAACAAATGTCCCAGCCTATCCCTCCTCTCCTTATGGACGCCAATATTGCTCCATTCAATCACTATTTGAATAATACTCTACAAATATGTATCTTATTTCCTATTGACGTGGACAATTTCCCATTTGCACCTTCCATGTGTTCCCCCATTTACTGAAATTGTTCATATTCTGAAGCCCTCTTACCTCCTGTCACAATGATGCACAAGTTTGAATTGTCATCACAGAGAATGTTTCACCTGAAGTCCGTCCCTTGACTCACACCCTGACTTTACCCATTTCAGTTTCCGCTTGGTGCTGGGCACTGGGCATCTGATTATGGGAGAGAACACTTCGCCTTCCTGGTGGCTTTACCTGCTTCCCAGTGCGGAAACTCCAATAGATATATAGACTTGAACACCAGCATATCAACACATCCTTTCATTACCTCCGATGTGAACTTTTTCCAAAACTACCCAGGTAGAAATTACCTCGCTGTCTTCCCGAACAACAGCAGTAGTTGCCCAGAAAGTAAGTTGCTGAACCCCGCCCAGATCAACGGGAACCGCACCGCAGCTCAGCTTTTCCAAACTCTGCTGAATAACAGAACCCAGCACAATAACCAGCTAATGGGCTGTATCATTCTCTACACCACCTACAGCCCATGTCTAGATCAATGCTTCAGTAACACGGGGAATTGTCAGTTCATCCATGCCTTGCAAAAATCCCCATTTCCGGTCATATGGACTGAACCAGACATTCACAAGTATTTTGTCTTCAGTAAAATATTTGCACACGATGCAGATCAGAGGTGACACCAGGAAATCCGAGAAAAGCTGGCTGCAGTAGAGAATACCGGGTTCATGTCAGAAGGTGTGCTATAGAATACCCAATCAGGTGTAAAGAATGCTCCGCTCCAGAATACTGCATCGAACAGACTCCAAGAATTGACTTAACATACTAAGGGATTTGGGAATTTCTGTAAATGGGTGGAGTGCGTATTCAAATACATCTATCACATTTCAAAACAATATAAAAATCCAAATTTACCAACAATCCTTTCTGCTTAACATTCAATGAATCAAATGAGATGTCATCAGAGAATAAAAGTCAGTTATCAACTCAATAAATTCAAGAATCCTCACAGTCAAAATCAATTCCATTCACAACCTCTTTTTCCTGTCCAACAACACATCTGCAAATGCAACCCAATACTGGTCCCAAATTTTCAGTATCAGTCTTATTCCAACCCTGCTGCTCACTGCAGACAGAGATAGAACATAGATACAAAATGTTTGAGAGACTGAACAAGCTTACAGAGATAGGGTGTGTTAGAACATTAGAACATTTCAGCGCAGTACTGGCTCGATATTTTGCCGACGTGTGAAATCAATCTGAAGCCCATCTAACCTACACTATTCCATTATCATCCATATGTTTATCCAGTGACCATTTAAATGCCCTTAAAGTTAGTGAGTCCTGTACTGATGTAGGCAAGGCATTGCATGCCCGTTGTACTCTCTGAGTAAAGAATCTATCTCTCATATCTGTCCTATATGTATCACCCTCTCAGTTTTAAACTATGCCCCCTCGTGCTAGCAATCACCTTCCGAAGAAAAAGGTTCTCACTGTCTGTCTTATTTATTCCTCTGATCATCTTGTGTGCCTCCGTCAAGTCACCTTTTAACCTTTTTTTTCTCTAAGGAAAACAGCATTAAGTCCCTAAGCTTTCTTCATAAGACCTACCCTCCGTATCAGACCACATCCTGGTAAATCTCCTTTAAAACCTTTCCAAAGCTTCCACATCCTTCCTATAATGCAATGACCAGGACTATGCACAATAACTCCAAGTGTGGCCACACCAGAGTTTTGTACAGCTGCAACATGACTTCATGGCTCCAAAACTCAATCCCTCTACCAATAAAACCTAACACATCATATGCCATCTTAACAATCCTTTAACCCGGGTGGAAATTTTCAGGGCTCTAACATGGACACCGAGATCTATCTCCTCACCCACACTACCAAGTATTTTACCATTAGCACATTGCTCTGTATTCCTGTTACTCAATCCAAAGTGGATCACCTCACACTTTTCTGCATTAAACTCCATTTTCCACTTCCCAGCCCAGCCTGCAGCCTATCTATGTCTCACTGTAATCTACAACATACTTTGGCACAACTCCACCAACCTTAAGGGCATCTGCAAGTGTACTAACTCATCATTCTATGCCATCATGCAGGTCATTTATAAAACTGATAAACAGTAGTGACACCAAAACAGATCCTTGCAGTACACCCACTAGTAACTGAACTCCAGGATGAAACAATTCCCATCAACCACCACCCTCTTCTTCCAGCAGCCAATTAATGATCCAAACCACTAGATCACTCTCAATCCCATGCCTCCGTATATTCTTGATAGCTATACCGTAGATAATCTTATCAAACGCTTTACTGAAACTGAGATGTTGGACAACAGTACAGTAGCGCCTCGACTT